>NC_061107.1:125787487-125802487 GCF_015104395.2 Macrobrachium nipponense
GGATAGGACTGAGGAGGGAGCTAAAAGGCGTGGCTTGTGACGTCATGGATCAGCTCCACGCGCTTTGATTGGTCCTAATTTTCCCCATCCCTAACTCTTCCAGACTTGGGAAATATGCTGGCGGGTACCATCACTGGCCTTGGGTACCATGAAGGTTCTTGGCTTACGATTCGACAAGATATCATCGTAGGAGGGTTGAATGGATCTAATGAATCTGTATACAAATAGGAGCAAAGGAAAGTGAAAATTAGTTATCTCGTCGTTCATAAAAGTCCTCAAGTCCTCAGACCGGAGTTGTAATATCCTAGAGAATCTAAACTTTTACAGAAAAAAAGTAAATAGAAATTCTCTTGCTCGAAATCCTGGAATATTTCTGAAGATGGAGTTTAATTTTCCTTTTTCGATTATTTTTTTCATAAATCAGAAATTCTTTCGACCTCCCTATATATACTGCTGAAGTCTGCACTGAGGGTCAGAGGTAAGCTTGTTAGCTTCCACTGTAAACCTGAATGTTACTTAACGTAGCTGCCGTCTATATGGACTGCTCCTTGACCCTTGGATTCTGCTTGCTGAAGGACCCACAACCACCCGGGCGAAACGCTGAAAAGAGAGGGAGGCGGTGTCCCATCACACGCGGCCGAGACACAACTTAGAGAGAGTAGATGAAGGTGATGCACAAATACTGAGGGACTTGACCCAAAAAATGGATCTTCTCCAGCAGGTGGCGATAATAAGAAGCATAGGCGAAGACCTCAAGGGAAAGACGCGAACTGTACGGATGTTGGCCATCCTTAAAGCGCCCCATAGACGTTGCGATCACCGGATCCGGTCATGTGAATCGGAAGTAAATCTCACTGTCTATGGTGTTATCATCCGACCAAAAGTGGGCGGAGTCCGTCAGCCTCTCCGACCAAATCGGAACCTTCCGTTGCCAGGTTCGCGGCATCCGATTTAGTACAGGTGGCCCGAAACCTCCACGTCTATGGCGTGATCTGAAGATTTACTTGGGTTTTCAACAAGACGCTGAAGCACCAACATGGCAGCTACGTCCGCAAATAATGAGTTCTGGGAGGAGTTTGTGAGGACCAGGGATTAAGACAGGTAGCTGGGTACTGATGATTTATTTACAAACGAACTGGGTTGACATAGACAGGTGCAGACGGATAAGTAGTACAGACTCGCACCGAGAGCAGAAATGACTCTGAGACAGTAGATTTGTGTTTTCTTACAAACATACATTTAAAGATAATAAGGCGTACAAATAATGGAATTACATGTGTTATACATCGGCGGAAAGGCCGTGGAACGCTCTATCAGATGGAGGTAAGAACAACGCAACTTGATAATGGGATACAATGAAATTAGGGAAAAAGTGTTGTCCTTACAAATACTCCCCCCCCCCCCACAAGACAATGATTATGGAATAATTATTGGATGAAAAAATATCATGGAGGCAGGAGGCGACCCCGTGTCCTTGTGACACTTGTTGTGGGGCGTCATTGAGTGTAGAGTCCTTCGGTGTTGCTGGCTGATAGGATGTCTTCCCTGGCAGGGCCCTGGGGGGTTCTACTGTGGGCTGAGGAGACCAAGACTGCGGAGAGAGCTGCATTGTTTGTGGTGGTGGAGTGGGATGGGCTATGGGGATCCCCAGGTGTGGCAGCAGTGTAGGTTGGGCTGAAGAAGTCCCAAGCGCGGCAGTGGCGTCCTGCGGGCAGAGCAGAACCACAGGTGAGCAGCAGCGTCAGCTGGTCAAGGAAACCCACAGGTAGTGGCGTCAGCAGGCAGGGGAGGCCCACAGGTGTGGCAGCGGTGTCGGTGGGCCGAGGAGGACTACAGGCGACGGCATTAGATGGGTGAACAGGTCCACAGGTGTGGCAGCGACATCAGGCAGGACGAGCGAGCCCCAGGAGCGACGGCAGCGTCGGGGGTTTTAGGAGGCCCTCAAGCAGCGACGTCAGGGGGGCCGAGAAGGCCCACATGTGCGGCAGCAACTTCGGGTGGGTAAAGCAGGACCCCGGGTGAAGCAGCGGCGTCGGAAGGTTGCATGGGGACTCGCAGGTGCAGCAATGGCACCGGGGGAAAAACCAAGGAGGCCCGCAGGTTCGGCGGGTCGAGAAGATATCTGGCGTCCCACGGGTGAGGCAAAGGAGGCCGCGACGTCGGATGGATGTTTCTGAACCGCAGCCTGAATTTTTTGTTGGCTGACCAGCACCCAGCTACCCATCCTCGAAAATAAATGCCAAAACACGCAGGGAAGCAGTGCCGTGATTAGTCTGTTAATGGTGTTGGTGTCGTCCTCGCAATGGAGTTTTCAGAGACCTAAACTATGGCGCCGTATTGAGTCCGCTAAAGGTTCTCTGAAGGTGAGCGGCCGTAATTAGTCCATTAAAGGCTGGGCCTAAACTGCTGTGTCACCAACTCCGGGGTCACCAGGTGTGAGGACCAGGGATCAAGACAGGTAGCTGGGTACTGATGATTTATTTACAGACAAACTGGGTTGACATAGACAGGTGCGGACAGATAAGTAGTACAGACTCGCACCGAGAGCAGAAATGACTCTGACACAGTAGATTTGTGTTTTCTTACAAGCATACATTTAAAGATAATAAGGCGTAAAAATAATGGAATTTCATGTGTTATACATCGGCGAAAAGGCCACGGAATGCTCTATTGGATGGAAGTAAGAACAACGCGACTTGATGATTGGATACAATGAAAATAGAGAAAAAGCGTTGTCCTTAGAAGTTTATTGAACATCATAGGAAAGCGAAATTAGGCTTATGATAAATTAGTGGGAAACTTACAGATAAATGAAATATATATATTTATTATTATTATGAATATCTACTCAACTTTGCCATTTTTTATAACTGAAATGCATTCGTAGATGAACGCATAGCGTAAACTCTGCCCCCAGCCCCCCACCCACCTCTCTCTCATTCTCTCTGCGCTTCTATCCCTTCCTCTGCTGGCCCTGTTGCATTTTTCCAGAAATTGTGAGAGAAAGAGCAGTGTATGGGCAGAGCTACAGCATCCAGGTCCAGGAGCTGGGCTATTTTGACCTGGGGCAAGACCTGAGACCTCACAAAGTTTGATTTTCCATTCGAAAGGTAAGGAAAGATCTGGCACACACAAAATCCTGCCTCTTTCAAGAGACTGGCAACAGAACAATTTTAGAGCTTTAGAAGCGTCTTTCCTCTGCTCATTAAATTTGTATCACAGTCGTTTATGCATCCAGCTTTCTTATTATTTATGCAAGCTGTCTTATTGGCTCTTGGAGAAGTTATCTCACGCCAAAATGTAAATGAAAATTCCTAGTGAAATATAGCATTTTGACCAAAGGACCAAGCGCTGGAACCTATGAGGTCATTCAGCCCTCAAATGGAAACTGACAGATCTGAAAGGAGAAATCAGGAGAAAACCCTCGCAGTTGTACTGTTGAAAGTAAGGTGGAAGGAAGAGTATATGAACGGAGGTACAGTAAAAGGAATGAAAGGTGCTGCAGCTAGCGGCCCAAGGGACGCTCCAAAGAACCTTAAGTATGCCTACAGCACACCGCATGAGGAGCACTGACAGCCCTACCCTCGTGCGGGGTTGAATTCCTAGTCAGGCATTATAACAATCAGATTTGAAAGAGCATATAAAGAGTAACAGACATTGAAAAAGGAGAAAACGGAACTTTCTGAAAAAGGAGAAACAGAACTTTCTGAAAAAGGAGAAAACAGGACTTTCTGAAAAAGGAGAAAACAGAAATTTCTGAAAAAGGAGAAAACAGAACTTTCTGAAAAAAGAGAAACAGGACTTTCTGAAAAAGGAGAAAACAGAACTTTCTGAAAAAAGAGAAAACAGAACTTTCTGAAAAAGGAGAAAACAGAACTTTCCTCTTAAATATCATCAAAACAATGGACACAACGTAGCACTGGTAGTACCTTAGCTCACTGGCCCATTAGGCCGAGATTCAGTGAACCGCCTTCCCTCAGGTAGCTTTGTTTCAAAGGCTAGGCCACTTTTTGCCCAATTTGCTGCATCTATGTCGGAAATTCTGGTGTCATTCTGCACTGTGACCATTATTTTCTTTAGTCTGCAGAAGCTGTAGATTAACACATTTCCATTTTCCTTCGTTTTTATCATTTAACCTTTTATAAGATACGGCTCTACGAGCACTAGACTTACGTGGCTTGTCCTTTTCAATCCTCGCTTTAGCTTTTCCTGTAGCTTTGAATTTTATGAACAAATAAGGGCCCAACACTTTTTCAATAACTAAACTAATTGTCACTCTACCCGTGCCCATTTACTGTAGACTTAAAAAAAGTAACTTTACATAAAACATCTTATCACTGCAAAATATTGCTAACCGCAAAGATAAGCACTAAAACGTGTTCTAGCAGGTGAGTCGATGAAATGCAACTGAAATGCAAATAGCAATACGTTTAATTCGTGTAGTATTATTGTTTTTTTTATAGAAAAGAACACAAGATTTGGAGACAAACTGATGAATCAATAATTCAGTAAAAATTTTAAAAAATGTTGAATAACAAGACTTAAATAATTTTCCTTCTTGCAATTTTCCTAAAGTCACTGTGACTGAAGCCAGGGATAGGTTTCCCGAATAAGGCACGGCTGATGTTATTAACAGAACTACCATGTATCAACCAAGTAAGTTCATTTAAACAGTATTGGTTAACATGAAGCAAATTAAAAAAAATGACTGAATAGAAGCCACTGATATATTTAAAAAGAATGTATGAACGGAAGACAGAAAAATATAATGAAATGAGAAAACAATCTCCCGGTAGTTTCAAATAATATAATTCGACAGAGAAGTCAAACCGGAATCACTGTCATGAAAAGATCCACAACTGTGGCAACATTTTTCACACGGACATCCGAACTCACGGGAAATATGCAGGTCAACAAATTCTATGAAAAATACAAACCAAATCAAGTCAGAAAATCTTTTCCATGAATTTGATACAATGTACCCTAGCATGAGCGGCGTGGGATTAACAATAAGTAAAGGAGGAACGATGCTCTCAATCATCCTAATATCTTTTATGCCAAAACTTCACAAATTACGCATTTGCAGGGAAACTCATTTTACTGCTATTTTCTGGATACAGGGGATTTTATAGACTCCTACTTCTTTAGAAACTGGTTTCTGCTGAACGTTAATTAAGGATATCCCCAATGCATTCAGATAAGTGAAGACGAAAGGGTTAGGACGGCCTAACGTTTGTGTGATCTCTCAAAAATTATCCATGTGAGGGACTGTGATTTGGTTTGTGAATTTTTCCTTTTCTTGATGATGGTGGGAGTTAGTCCACCAAAATACAGTCCTTAGCTTTAAACCAGAGTGTTTTAATGGGTCTTTATACTTGAGACATATCCTGTTTTAACAGAAAAATGTATTTACATGATATACATATATACTATATATATATATATATATATATATATATATATATATATATAATATATATATATATATGTGTGTGTGTGTGTTGTGTGAGTGTGTGTGTATACAATATATATATATAATATATATATATATATATATATATATATATATGTGTGTGTGTGTGTGTGTGTGTGTGTGTGTGTGTGTGTGGTATAATATTCGTAAATAATTGTGAATTCGCTAATCTTGACATGATTCTATTTCAGTAATTACGAACATTAACCAAAGAAAGATTATAAGTTGTGGTAAATACAAAACATACGTAAGATAGAAAAGGATATTCATAGCTCTACAATTTTTTATGCAAGAACGTAATAACCACAGAAGACCACAGAGTCAATACTATTTCAGAGGAGGATATGGCCTGTCGCAAGATAGGAAGTCTAGGATTCGCTTTCCTAGGAACCGTTTATATTTGCCAGTGAAAGAAAGCAAAGCCAAAGTAAGTTGTTATTATTATTCTCATGGCTTTTAGTAAGCTGCTACTCTCATCTCCCTTCAGAAGCTTAAAAATCACTGAGTAAGAGATTAATATACAGAAAATAAAAAAGACCTAATTGTAAGAGTTTGCAAGGCATCGGAGTAATTGCTGGTGATCAAAATGAAAAGCGATTTATATCGAGTTGACAGTTACGTCGACAATAAAGACCCAAGTTAATAATCATGAACTTAATCACAAACATTATTAAATGACCTTGTGGAATCATTTATTTCGACCGTCTTTTTCTGTAAGTATCTATTTCGTATTTTGTTGCTTTTAAATTGGAAATACTTATCATGAAACACTGTAAATATATCGTAAATATGGTAGTACCAGCACAGTATTCCTAGAGGTGAGGTGTCGTAAGCATCTTATTCTTGTTCAGATTCTGAAGAACCTTGAAGTTCCAAATTAAACATTGATGTTACGTCAACAGGCTCCGATGATGAATTATTGACTTCCTTTGTAGCTGACAAGAGACACGAATATTTTTAGCCCATTTCATGTGTTGAAACCACACACCAAATGCATTTTCTCGTTTGCAACCGAATCTCTCCTCTCTCTCTCTCTCTCTCTCTCTCTCGCTCTCTCTCTCTCTCTACCTCTTCTCTCTCTTCTGGGGCTCGCCGCAGGACGATGTCGATTCGTTTTGCACATGAGGTATTCTCTCCATCACGAAGGCATCTCCCGTTATTCCACATATTTTGATGAAGATTTCAAAAATGCAATTATTCTTTCTGTGGAGCGTACAACCTTTCAAGAAGAGATAATTACTGCTCTATCCGTGAAACAATATCTCTAAACAGATGCATCAAACTGGTTACACAAGTAAAAAAAAATGAAATGCATTCCAAACTGCTCAAGGCATCATTTTTCGAGAGACTATACAGTATAATAACTTTCTTATTCAAAATGATACCGGTAACTAGAGATAACTTCGGTAAAAAGTAATCTTAAGATAACAAGAATTACCGCCTTTTTTCAGCTTGGAATGATTAGTCATAGTACGGTATATATCACAAAACAAACCCATTTTGAAGATTATACATATACATATATATATATATATATATATATATATATATATATATATATATATTTATATATATATGAAATACTTGCTCACAAAACATATAAAACGTGACGCTATGTATAGACAAAGGTGATGCCACGAAGAAAATGAAAAAAAACGATAACTGCTGACCTTTCGGTCTTAAGGACCCTTTACTTAAGGCAAGTCTTGCCTAAAGTAAAGGGTCGTTAAGACCGAAAGATCTCGGCAGTTCTCGTGTTTTTCATTTTCTTACGCGGCATTACCTTTATCTCTCTCTCTCTCTCTCTCTCTCTCTCTCTCTCGCTATCCTCCTATCTCTCTCCTCTCTCTTCTCTCTCTCTATATATATATATAGTATATAGATATATATGATATAGATATATATAGCATAGATATATAGATATATATAGTATTATATAATTAAAAGATATATGCCACGAAGGAAAAATAAACGAAGGAGTAACTGCGAGACCTTTCGACGTTTCCACGTCCTTTTACTAAGCAGAACTGGCATACATGAGGCTTAGTAAAGGATAAGTAAAGGACGTGGCAACGTCCAGAGGTCTCGTAGTTACTCCTTCGTTTATTTTTCCTTCGTGGCATATATCTTTATTTATGGATTTATCACGTTCCTAACTTTCGTGATTCAGTTATACACACACACACACAAACAAACACACACACAACACACACACACACACACACACACACATATATATATATATATATATATATATGACTATATATATTACATATATATATAGTTATACAATATATATACAATTATATATATATAACATATATATAATATATATATTATAATATAATATAATATATAACATAAATATATTATATATCCATATATATAATAATATAATATATAATATAATCTTTAGAATTATACTATATAGTATATATATATATATAGGTCACAGCGAACATATTGGCAATATATCATTAATTATAACCCTAGGAGTAATATATATATATATATATATATATATATATATATATATATATATATATATATATGATGTCCTTATTTTTTCGACGAGGGGATTGCTGTGTCAGTAAGAATTGTTTACGGAATGGTTATATATAAGAAGAGATTAGAAAAATAGTTGAGATGAATTTTGAGGATTATTAAGGAAATAAAAGGATCTCTGAAATCTCGTTCCATGGCGAAGAAGAAAGATCGAGTCTAGGTAGATTTACAAGAGGAGGATGAGATAAACCAAAATAACAGCGAAATAGAAATGAAAATAGGGGGAGGGGGGGAACTGCCTAACAAATTAGTTTTCGGAATTAAAGAAGTACTGGAGGGAATCCGCGCATAAAAGTTAGATATGGAAAAATGCTCAGTGAAATGCATGAATTGAATTGCATGCAGTGCTCCCTCGATCGAGGATGTGAACATTTTTAAGTGTTATTAACCTGCAGGAGGTAAATGGCATCTAGGTTTGATGACCCAGGAGCAGGGAGGTCAATGCAAACGTCAAAAAATGAAGGTAAAAATGACTGTTGAGAATGTAATGAAAATGTAATGTATTTAAGAACATCAAATAGTTTCAAGACTGGAATTTTGCCAGTCTTGAAGATGACGGAAAGGTTTCAGAAGGTTCAAAAGGTCACCGTTCCTTTGTAGTATATGGGCAAGGAGATTTAGTCAAGTTTCAAACTGTAAAGTTTTATCATTATAAGGTAGAGCATAAAAGATGCAGCTATAGTTTGCTTGAGAAAGTATGAAAAATAACCAAAGAACTGATAGAAGAATAACAATGAGGGTTCCGAAAAGGAAGAGGGAATGTGGATAGTGTTTGAAACGGAAAAGTCTTGATGGCATAAAAGAAATATGTTTGTGGTATACATAGAACTATAGAAGCTCTATTAATGAATCATAAAATATATGTTGGAGAAGGAAGTTACTCGGAATTATTATTATTATTATTATTATTATTATTATTATTATTATTATTGTTGTTGTTGTTGTTGTTGTTGCTGTTGTTGTTGTTCTTTGTGCTGTCGCTGCCTGTGATTGCCCGAATTGCTTCAAACCCGCCGAATTAGTTATAAAGATAATCGGGAAAAAATAAAGGTTGCATCCTATACTCTGATTTTTTCCATCTGTCCATCCGCCTGTGGTGTTTTTGTATGGTAACACTGCGTCCCGGGCTTTAGACAGTTACATTCAGCTTACATTCAACGGTTATAATAATATCCTATTTCGAATATTAACGGTGTAATTCGCATGCAGTAAATTATTAAAACACTTTTCAGTTGCAAATGTACACCCAGATATCCTTTTATTTACCTAAAACTTACACATAGCGTAACTATCTAAAGCCCGGGACGCAGTGTCACCATACAAAAACACCACAGGCGGATGGACAGATGAAAAAAAACAGAGTATAGTTTTATACTCCTCCAGAATATTCACGATACAATAACAGAAATAAGGATTTAATCACAATAACTGCAGCCAGATCAGAAAGGGCATCGCTAATCATAGCCACGCTTTCACCAACTGCGTCAACGAACCCAATGATGGGTTAATTAATATTTCTCTTCCAAAAGGAATCCCCTTTTGAACCGAGTGCCACTCCTTTCCCCTCCTATTTTCACCTGGTCTGGTCATCACCGGAACACAACCTGACAGGTTAATGAGGGTGCTTTGTTCAGGAGGCGCCACCCATTATGCATTTTTAAATCGGTCGTGATGTTTCGAGACGAGTGCGAAGCGACCCGAATCCCCAAGTAGCTCCTGTCAGCTATTCGTTTTCAATGGGGGTCCGCGCTTGTCACCCTTGTTTAGCGGTGACGGCGAGGGACAACAAAGGAGCGTCAAAAGAACATCGCCACTGGTGATGATGATGGTGAAATCATTATTGTTTTTATCAGTAAGAGAAAAGACTGAGTGAGTGAAATTTCGAGAGTGTTAATGATATTATTATTATTGTTGTTGTTGTTGTTGTTGTTATTATTATTATTATTATTATTATTATTATTATTATTATTATTATTATTATTATTATTATTATTATTATTATTATTATATATACATAATGACAATTACATAATGATAAGAATCATTATGTAGTATACGTTTTCTATTTTCTTCTTGTTATATACACATTTTAAGAATGAGCCATTTGCAAAATACAGCTCTTGGCTCACGATAACTCCTGCTGTCATTTTCAGATTGCCGTTGTGATACGATCTACAGTACGTGACCTGTTATTAACATATATGATTCTAGCACTTGATCTAGTCCACAAGTCTGTGAAGCCTGGTTTTTGCAGCACTAGACCATACTTTCTCGCATAGATATTCTTATATTTTTATCTTTAATTTGGGGAATAAACAATTATCTACATAGTGCAGAGAGTATATTTCCACTTCACAATGATATATATATATATATATATATATATATATATATATATATATATATATATATATATATATATAAGGAGCCCATAACAGCACCAAAATGTTTAAGATAAATCTTATATTTCAGAGACCAAACTGTCTCTCCCTTTGGGCAGGAGATGAATGAGAAAAGTTACAGAAAAAACGATATTTATACCATGAGGTCACAGTTCAGCCGCTAAGTCACCCCAGTTGACAATTTCTCTTTAATCTGCTTAATTGCTGGTTGGAGGAAGATTTGATCTATACTATCTGCATACCTCGCACCCTTTGAGATATTCATTTTGTCTTTTTAATCAAAGCTAATTCGACCATCTGGACAGACAATTCCAGTTTATTCTGTGGTTATGGTTATTTATATAGTTAAAAATTGCTGCGTTCTATTTTCAGTACCTAACTGAAGGTTTATGTTGTATTAATCTCTGGAGGAGTGGTTTTCCTGTAAAGCCAATGCAAAATTGATCACAGTCAAGGCAGGGGACTTCATATAATCCTGTGTCTTTGGGGATTTGCTTTTGCTGGACAGTAATAAGGGATTTGGCTAAGGTATTTAGGTAGGTAAAAGCAAAAGGGTTAGAGCATCAAGATGGCGTTCGTTAGAGTTTCCAAGTGTCCGTGCCAGGTGTGGGATTTTAATTTTTATTTTGTTGTTAGGCATCTCTCTGGTCTTGTTTTGAGGGGGATGGTAAAACATTGTGTTTGCTTCATGAATCGCTTTTTCAATTATATGGTCAGGGTACTTTAAAGATGACAGCTACTAACAGATAAGCTCAATTTCCTTTTCCAGGAGATCCGGGAGACAAATCCATATGGCTCTAAAGAATAAATTGCTGGCTATCCCAATTCTGATAGAAGTGTCATGATAACTAAAATAAAGAATGTATGAAAGTGAAAATTTTAGTTTTCTGTATTGGTAAATTTGTAATCTGTCGTGTCTCTAATTATCAAAACATCAAGGAAAGGAATTTGGTTGTCTGTTTCCCATTCTATTTCAAATTTGAGGCTGGGCACTAATGTATTTTATCTCTTTAATAGGTTCAAAAGCCAGATAGTAGAATCAGCGTTGATTAAAGAAAGAAACACAATGAATATCTCAAATTGTGCATTGGATGCAGATATTGTTATAAATAAAATTTTCCTCTAACTAGGGTGACTTAACAGCTAATCTGTGATCTCTTGGTATAAATACTGCTTTTTCTGTAACTTTTCTCATCCATTACCTACCTGAAGAGAGAGACAGTTTTGTCAATGAAATATAATATTTACTTTCTACATTTTGGCGTTTTTATGGGCTCCTTTCATTAGATGGATTTTTGTATCAACAGAATATATATCGCAGTCCCATATATATATATATATATATATATATATATATATATATATATATATATATATATATATATATATATATATATATATATATATATACATATATATACAACGGCGTAAACCAAACACTAACAATGGTCTCAGAAAGAATATAAATGCAAAATAATATAGATGCAGGCATTTGCATGAAAAAACATTTACTGGCCGGCTGCTAAAATTTACTAATTTCGTGTAAGTTTGGCGACTTTTCATTTTGTTTAGATCTAGCAGTCTTGCAGAAAATTTCTTAGCTGCATAAGAACATCTGACTGTCAGATGTTTTTCTGATACAGGTTTGATAAGCAAAACTAAATGATTCTGCAGTGGTTCATTTTCATACATATGATCATGCAAATTTTAAACAAAGGTCTTTGTTACAGCAATACTTAATAATACAGAGCAAATAATTTTATGGAAATCCTTTCTTTTTAAACTCATGTCCTGATGATTGTTACTTGAGCCTAGCTCTCGAAAAAGTTTTTCCCAATTTATGCATAATAATCAACCACGTCATCAGATGGGTGAATTGGTTCGCCTTTACTTTTCAATGTGACTGGGTATTTTAACGTATCATCGTTGCTACCGATTAGGACCTCTGCATATGTTTCACACTACAACGACCCTTTTAAACTATGCACTACGAATCCAGCTATGTACACTACAATGGCGTTCGTGCAAAATGAAAGGTGGTGTGTACTCGGAATATATACATACTCATCTCCATCGGTTATTTCAAAAAACGGTTGATCGGAAGTTATGCTTTTACCTATACAGGAATTTATTGCCACAACTGATGGGGTTTGGATATTTTATCACCTTTTTAACTACCAAGACCAGATGCTGTCAGTATTTCCTACAAGTCCACAATCCGTTGTATAAGTCCACGTGGTCTTTGCTAATCCCTTTACCTTCTTTCAACCCGGAGATTTTCAGTAATCCTCTCTCCTCGTCCTTAGAATGCGACGCCTGGTTTGACCTTTTGACAAGACTCAGTAAGTCTGATTCTTTCACAGCTAATTTGTTGTTGATGTTATCAATGCTGCTGGTTGTTTTGTTCCCTCCGTTGTAGGCGGTGAGTTTATAAGCCTCCACTTTTTGTCTCATTACGTTTATATACTAATTGGTTCAG
This sequence comes from Macrobrachium nipponense, assembly GCF_015104395.2. Lineage (NCBI taxonomy): Eukaryota > Metazoa > Arthropoda > Malacostraca > Decapoda > Palaemonidae > Macrobrachium > Macrobrachium nipponense. The sequence goes on from NC_061107.1 coordinate 125,800,407, forward strand.
GTCGAAATTCATCCTATGATTTCTTTCCAAGAAATGTACAATTAATACATTATTTGTCTTGCGTGGTCACTGCTTTTATGTTCTCTTTTACATATAATCAGATTTTTCCCACGTAGGACAGATCACAACCTACACACGGAAGACCCGAAGACTTTTTCTTCTTATCATTGCTCTTGTTGCTATATTTTTCTTCTTAGGTGTACTGTTAAAACTCAAGGGGAAATCATATTTATCAGTTTTTATTTGCTGGTGGTATCATTTACTACTCGACCTCGTGTTTCATGGTAACTCTACCATTTTCATCTCATTTCTTTTCTCTTTACTAACAAAGACGGCATTCATGCACTTTTAAACACACCATATCTTACGTATGGTAAGTATGAAGAAAACAGAAACTCAAATTTCACTTAATGGTTATTTTTTTATTTTTTTATTATCAACTCCATAATGTTGATAATAATTACGATGAATGATAAATAAAAATTCTGAAAAATGTGTTAAATATTGTAAGCTTTGTCGTCTGCAAATTTTTTTATGAAAACCTTAGTTCGCAAAATTTACCAGACTGTCATTTATCTAAAATAAAAATACAGAAAATTCGTATTTTTTTATTTTTATGGGAGCATTTCAAATTGAAACGTATCAAATTTACTCTCGAATGCCATGCCCCACATCAAGGATATGATCGGCCCAGAACTTTTTACGTAAACTATTTCATCTCAAATGAATATCTATATCAGAGATAGGGTCAACATTTTGAAGGGAAATGCCATTTCTGTGACAAGTTCCACTCATTCACCACAACTAACTCTCTCTCTCTCTCTCTCTCTCTCTCTTACAACCTGTGCTGCAAACTATTTTGCATGAAAACCTGTGGTACCTCTTCTTTGTAATGAGGCAGAAGACGCTAGGCTGTAAGCTGAAAACCCTAACAGCGAGTAAACACTCACACTTTGGAACCCTTCCAACTTTGAGGCTGAGTGTGCACGACCATAAACTACTATGTAAGGTGGAATTTTCCAGGAACCACAAGCGCCCTGAGCTTTATGATCCTCTTTCCACCGTCTCAACAATATGAAGGCCATTTGAAAATAATAAGACCCCGGTGCAATATTCTCTCATCTCACATAGCACTCGTCAAAGAGACTTACTGGATACTTAAGAGTACGTCCTCAGGATCTTGCGCATTTCTGTTTTATGTTCCTCTTTCGCAAGGAAATGCAATATGCAGCCGCGGCGTTTTATGGTAAAAAAATATGGTAAACAAGTTATCGACGAGAGTCCCAAGAGGAGAAACAAAGTGAAGGCAAAATTCGACGTCAACCTTCCTTTTACCCTCACTATTAAATATAGCTTCAGCTTTCTAGTATTGAAGGGAAAGTGTTACAAAGTTTAAAAATCTGCGGAGAGGTAAGAGAAGTGACTCTATGGGACCCCTTTTGAACTTGCTTTTCAAGAAACATGTGTGCACAACAGGGAAATAAAACTTAGTGGGAAGAATATGGCGACAAGATTTTCAGTTATGAGTACACCGAAATTATAACTGTAGCAAAAAAATTCTAACGTCATAACAGGAATGGAAGTAGTGTCTTTATAAACCAGACAATTTGATTTCTAAGTGATCTAGATACCAGAGTGGTTTACGTATTTTTCGTAAGATATTATGGTAATATAAGTTTTTAGAATTTAAATTTCTATATAAAACGCCATTAATGTATAAGCAACTGTGCTGTACGAGTAAGTATATAACCAAAAGTGTTTGTGAACGAGACTTAAAAAGACGATAAATTTTAAAGTACTTCAATTTCAGCAGAATGGTCGCTCAACAGAATGCTTGTAACGGGAACCAAAATTTTCAAAACCGTGGAAGAGATGGCTGGCTAGCTTCCTCGCAGGAATCATTTTGGATGAGCTGTATAAACAAGGAGAGACGAAATGAAAACAAGAAGGCATAAACGCAATCGATTCACGTTACAGAACCGCCAGAGGGCAATAGGGCAGAACACATCACTAATAAAATCTATATTCATTTTTTTTTCATAACTCAATAAAAATAAATAGTCATGAGTGTCGATAGTTCG
>NC_061107.1:125807487-125809987 GCF_015104395.2 Macrobrachium nipponense
CTACCAATTACCATCGTGGTAATAGCCTTTAATCATTATAGGCGGGTCAATTTATGAAAAAAAAGTCTGCCAACCTCCAAATAATTCCAACAAATTGTTTTCACTTGTTCCCGTTTGTAATACATATACTGAAAGCGTGTGACCAGCTGAAAGTGGTGTAAAAGTAGGTTAAATCCAAGATGGCTGACACTGGTATTGAAATATAACCATCACAATTGACTTAATGGACGTGTGTTTTAGTGTCAATTATTTGGCTTTTAGGTAGAAGTGCATTTAGAAATATTTAGTTTCATCAAGTAAGAAGTCTAACTGCAGTTTATCCAAGATGGCTTCTAAATGACAGGAAAATAATTGAGATGAACTTGTATCTTGTCTACATTAGAGTTCCCTACTGATCTGGCCTCTAGGCATCACCTCAAGTAATAACAATTGATCAGCCTGTGCATTGGAAAGCTGCTGAAATCATTAGTACTGCACCACAGAATAGTCATCTGAAAGAAATAATCCTCAAACTTGGTCACCTCCATCTTTTCATGAATGCGCTTGGTGCAATAGATACTTTGATGGAGGGCACAGGACTAAAAAGCATACTGGAAGCAGTCTATGGTGAAAACACAGTTGTACATATGCTGTCTGGCATTCCCAGGTCACTTGCTGGTTGACAAGTGCCTTACTGGAACGATTCTAGAATCCGTGTTGATTGAAAGTCCAGAGTATGCTTCGCTTGTTGAAGATGACGAAAAGTACTACAAGTCTTTGTCGGAAGGTGAAACCACACAGGAAACATTGCTAACTTCACCACATTTTAGCATGCATGAAAGAATGGATGAGATGAGAAGGAAGCTTAGTAACCAATCTAAAACTAGTTGATTGCGGGTAGACTGTCGGAAATACTTGATATTTTCGAGCACTAATAAAAGCTGATAGAACTGGCTCATGGTTGCACCACTTGCTGATTCCTTGCCAACATTCACCTCAGCAGGGTACTACAACCGCCTCAAATCACCATATCTGTATATCCAGGAAATTAGTCAACTTGAAAATAAAAACCTCAATGTTTACAGACAGTTCCAGGAAGGGTTCCGCGTCATCCGTCGAACTAATCAGCTCTGGGCAGGTCTAAGCTATGATCTAGTCTTTGAGCAAACACTTATGAGATCTATTAAAGGTACAGGTGGCTTGACCTATGGCAGTAAGATAACAGAAGAACAGCGAGCACTGTGGACAACCAAGGGACATTCATTGGCAGTGAAGATTACTCCTGAAAGATCTATAGACTCAGGCCTACTATTCAAACGCTTCTTAATAGTTTCGAATACATGAAATCTATCCTTAGAAGATTTAATGAGATATGATCTCGGTCCACATCCACTCTCCCTTCTCGAGACAAAGTTGTGCTACGCAAGGCTGATAAACCACAAGTTGCTCATGCAATCAGTGAACACTTTACCAAGGCCTCTTCAATTCCTTTGATACCGGACAACATCCCACAAACTGATAGATATGCAATTTATGGAGGATCCTTACTTCACAATCTCAAGTGGAAAAATGGAGACACTTAAGGTAAAATAGCCAAGCCCTATGCCAGTTTTACAAGTAATCACTATGGCAGTAGAGCATCCATTGCCTTCGATGGTTATGTTTGTTTGTTTGTATGGTGTTTTGACGTTGCATGGAACCAGTGGTTATTCAGCAACGGGACCAACGGTTTTACGTGACTTCCGAACCACGTCGAGAGTTAACTTCTATCACCAGAAATACACATCTCTCACCCCTCAATGGAATGGCCGAGAATCGAACTTGCGACCACCGAGGTGGGACGCCATACCAACAACGCCACTGAGGCGATGTTGTGGATCAGGTCCTTCTATTAAGGATAAAACACACCAGCGACGGAGTGAACTTCACTAGTGATACAGAATTTAACAGTAAGAGGAAGGAATTCATGCCAAGAGGTAGCAAAAAACAGAGATTGATTAACCTTAAAAGTAGAGCTAGAAGACAAAGGTTGCACAGTCGCATAGTCTGAAGGTAATGCAGATGTGGACATTGTTAAGGCAGCAGTTAATGTAGCATTTTTATATTCTGCTACGTTGATTGGAGAAGATACCAACTTATTGATTCTACTACTTCATCATTCTACATCAGAGTAAACCTTTCTATTCCAGATCAGATAACCAGACATAAGGAACTAGTAAAGTGTATGACATCAACCAGATAAAAAGTTTTCTTGGATCAAACCTATGTGCACAATTGTTGTTCCTACAATCATTTAGTGGATGTGATTCCACATCTCGTTTTATGGCATTGGGGAAAAGTCGGCCTTCCAAAAATTTATGAATAGTGATTCAGTCCTACTTGCCGCAGCAAAGGAATTTACCTCACCTTATAAAACTCCCACTGGGATTGGAAATATTGCCTGCCAGGCTATGGTAGTTTTGTTTGGTGGCGAGAGCACATCGTCTACGGTTACTTTGCGATGTGAAACGTTCACTAAGAA
>NC_061107.1:125817487-125837487 GCF_015104395.2 Macrobrachium nipponense
CGTAAAGAATAGCGTTATAATTCGCAAAAACATTTGTACGGCTGCTTCTTAAAGATTACGGTATTCGTTTGTGCATTTTTATTGACATATTATACAGACACTGAATTCTGTTGAAACGGTCATTTTTATTGGTTTCAATCATATAACACGAGAATTAGACTTCGGCCTACGCTGTTAAAGGCAAAGGCGCTCTTAACAAAAACAGTAGGTTATCTACCTGGTAGCTAGACGGTTAGTTAAAATTTTAACTCTAATGAAGAAAATTATGAGACAGGCAACCACTTAACAGATTTGCTAATACCAATTGGAGCCATCCAAATTCAAGGAAAAAGGTATTCGGTAATATATATATATATATATATATATATATATATATATATATATATATATATATATATATATACATAACATATATAATATATATAGAATCTTCTCTATCTTCCTTATTATTTTCCTCTGTTCCTTTGGTAACTGATGGAGTGAAGCATCAAAGTTCATTTTGATGGAAGTTTATTGGTTAGGACGTTTCGTCTCCACTAGAGACATCTTAGGCTACAAATGAGAGATTACAAAGAAATTCCCACATATATATATGTATAACATCGTTTCAAAGAAATACTTATCAAAACTATCACTACTTAATGGTTAAAATCCAATGTTCAGTAGTTAGCATTTCGAAATTAACAGGTTAACACACATATTTGTTATTAAACTAGTTTACAACTGCCCTATTAACAATTACCAAGAATTGCTATTCAGGTATTTACATACTTAGAAACAACCGGACGAAAAATAGTTTACCATCGGAAACATTGTCAATAATTTCGGTTTTTTTTATTTTTTGTTTTTTTATTGTATGGTCTTTTTACGTTTCATGGAACCAGTGGTTATTCAGCAACGGGACCAACGGCTTTACGTGACTTCCGAACCACGTCGAGAGTGAACTTCTATCACCAGAAATACACATCTCTCACTCCTCCATGGAATGGCCGAGAATCGAACCCGCGACCACCGAGGTGGGACGCAAACACCATACCAACCACGCCACCGAGGCGCTGTATAATTTCGGTTTTGGCCACGAGCATTTCCCTGGTGAGAGCTGAATCGTGTGTTTCTCGTGTGATTTTCAATACAAGTGACTAAAAATGTCATCGATATTAGACTTCTGAAAAGATTTTAGTTATCTCTATTTTTGTTATGCATTATCTCATTCTCTCCTGATACTGATAACTTTGTATTTATATACTCCGTGTGTGAAAATTCTATATTTTACATATACTATTTGAATGTCCCTGTTACGTTTGTTAGTAGACCTTCTATTTTAATTATTTATTTTTCGTCTGGTTGTTTCAAAGTATGTAAATACCTAAATAGCAATTCTTGGTCATTGTTAACAGGCCAGTTGTAAACAAGTTTAATAACAAATTTGTATATTTTAACAGCTAACTACTGAACATTGGATTTTAGCCATTAAAGTTGTCATATTTTTGACAAGTATTTCTTTAAAAGAATGGTATACATATATGTGTGAATTTCTTTGTAAACGCTCATTTGCAGCCGATGATGTTTTTAGAAGAGATGAATCGTCCTTACCATTAAACGTCCATCAAAATGAACTTTGGTGACTACCCCCATCAGTTACCTGAGGAGCTGAGGAAGATAATAATAAGGAAGATAGAGAACATTAGTAAGAGACTAATAATCTGCAACATCGCTGTCATATTTAACGACATTTGTACAAAGGAAGCCTCACAGTAACATTCACCAATATATATATATATATATATATATATATATATATATATATATATATATATATATATATATATGTGTGTGTGTGTGTGTGTGTGTATATATATATACAGACATCGAGCTACAAATGTCCTTTAATATCTAATTCGTTCTACCTTGGAATTAATTAATATATTTCCATATATGTTAACCGAAGGGGAATTTTTTAGTCGATAAGAGATTTGTCGGCTTACGGGCGCGAACCATCGAAACCAACAAATCCAAGACGCACAGTGAAGCGGTGGCTGTGTGATTTAAAGCTTCACTGTGCGTCTTGGGTTTGTTGGATTCGATGGTTCGCGGCCGTGAGCCGACAAATCTCTTATCGACTAAAAAATTCCCCTTCGGTTAAAATATATGAAAATATATTAATTCCGAGGTACGGCGAATTAGATATTAAAGGACATTTGTAGCTCGATGTCTTTATATGAATCACGGTAGTGGGCACAATATTCTGTGGCGACAATGATGACAATGGTTGCAGGTCCACAATAATATCGCAAGTGCAGTTGACTGAAGATGAACCTAGTACAAGGTTCGAAAGCTTTTATTATATATTAAAGACTTTATACGCACTTGCGATATTATTGTGGACCTGCAACCACAATCACGGTAGTGTGATATGACTCATATATATATATATATATATATATATATATATATATATATATATATATATATATATATATATATATATATATATATATATATATATATATAATACTTGTGAGGTTGCTGTTCCTAGGCCATTCTTGCTCCGACAGTGACTTGTTAACCCGATTAACGACGGGAGATAAAATTTACAACTCAGGTCAACCAAGTACAACGGTCTTCAGTTGAACATTGCTATCAATACCAATGTGAGCACATACGCTTATGCGACGCACAAGAGCACACGCACATAGAAATATATGTGAGTGTTTGAACTCGTATTTGTTCTAATCAGGCATATACTGTGTGAAATCTTTCACATTTGGTTACATTTGATTTTGACGCATCGCACGATATCAATTTTTCTACCAGTCCTCTTCTATCGTCATCCCTCCCAGATTTCTGGCCAGTCAACAACTTCCTCCTTTTTCCGAGAAGCCCTCAAGACCCTTTTTAAAACTTCGCCTTCCTGCAAGTGGTCAGGTTGATAATAGGCTCCCCCAGTGTTGTAATCCACTTAAACGGGTCTCGATTATTGCTACGGCAAAAGAAGGGGAAATTTCATCCAGACTGTTTTCTTGAGAAAGTAAAAAAAGGGAGTTTCATCTGTTCAGATGTATATTTAGAATAAAAAACAATCCAAGGCCTATTTTCCGTTTATCGAGCAGCGTTTCCTCCAAACTATTGCCGGCCGTTGTTCGTCGCTTTTCATCGTTAATTCTATGGCAAACATTGTCCGGTGTTCTTGTAGTGCTGGTATGACTCTTGTTATCTTCAGAGTAATCCATATTGTTATCATTATCAAATTAGTGTGATTGTGCATTATATAACTTTTCTCCTTCATAACCTAACACCGACCATTTTTTACGTTCTATTCACAGACTGTTCATTTAGCCATCTTTATGACGCTGGAACTTCTACTGGTACAAAACTAGTTCATTCTTAACAGAGTTATCTAATAACTCTTTGTCCATTCGCAGCTCTTATTTCTTTACTTTCATCTTACTTAAGGTAATAGCCAAGACCCTTTACGCTATTTTCATCGCCTCTTTCAAAGGGCCCACGAAAACCTGTAAGGTACTTGCGAATATACTTTTGCCGGTAATGAAAGAATTTTTCCATGAGTAAGAACATTATCATGGCCTGTTGCTTTGTGTAAACATGATGGATTATTCTGGAGAGATATTCGGCAGAGGAGATACGAGAGTAGCTCCACAGTTATCGAGAATATTTCTCTCAAAATATAATCTACTTAGGTTTATAAATAATTATTCTTGATTGTTATTAAAGTTCCCCATTATTTTTTTTTAAATGATAAGATAATGAGAGCATGACGCCATAGAATTTTTCTTTTTTCATAACAAAGGGTTGTAAGCAATAAATCATCGTTAGAGAAGAGAAAAGACTCCACTCGGAAGAAGAGAACATCAAATCGGTAAACATCCGACCCAAGGACACTTGGAGCTTCCAACTCTCAATAACGAAACAATGGAAGGACGTCGTCACAGTGAGAAAGAAAAAGTCACAAAAGGTCCCGTTAAGTCTCCACCAACCAGCCCTTTGAGTTTTCTGTAAAAGAAAACTATTGTGCCGGCTTTGTCTATCCGTCCGCTCTCAGATCTAGAAATCTACTGAGGCTAGAGGGCTGCAAATTGGTATGCTGATCATCCGTCCTCCAATCATCAAACATACCAAATTGCAGCCCTCTAACCTCAGTAGTTTTTTATTCTATTTAAGGGTAAAGTTAGCCATAATCGTACTTTTGGCAACGCTATAGGACCGTGGATGAATTTCATGGGCCGCGGGTAAGAGTTTTATGGGCCGTGGCTCAGGCGACCGCCAGACACAAAACTCTGCGCATTTTTTTACTTGTTTAGGTTGTCGACAACGAACACAAACCAGGTATAACCCCGTCTAGCTTGACGTGGCAATTTATTCCAAACCAAATATGATCTTCAGCGAATAAATAAATCGATAAACAAAACATCAAAGCCACCTATAATGTCCACACACACACACACAGCTGCTGGGCTTCACAAACCCCAAGGTTAGTTTATGTTTAAATTAATTTACCCGGTACAAATGCGAATTACATATGGACAACAAATTGTTTCTGGCCAATGCCTATAGATTCTCCTACCAATATTCTTAATATTCTTAATGGAGAAAACAATCAAATATTCAAACATACTGATGAAATACATTGCTTTAAATGTACATATATATTAATTTTGAAAAAGTGAATCCATACAGAACTTTCGATAATCTGTACGATTTTTCCTTTGAAAAAGAGAATCGTATAGGTTTTTGACGTTCACTGTCTAGGGGCCCTTTTTAAACCTAAATAATGTCATACAATTATATAACTGTGGATTCTTTTCTCTATTTTAAGACTCACGCTATTATGGATATTTTCTAATATTCTCAATGCTCTACAATTACATTTATTGTCTTGTCTAAATGCTTTGGATATTTACGTCTCTGCGACGCTGCAATATATATATATATATATATATTAGTATTATTTATATATATATATATATATATTATATATATATTTTATATATATATATATATATATTATGATATATATACTATATAAAGTAGATATTTAGTGTTTCATATATACTTTATACTATATATATATATATATATATATGATATATACTATATATCATATATATAATATAATATATATGGATTATTAATATAGTGTTCAAATGCTTCAGTCAGAATTTCTCAAGCACTAGCACTAAAAATGACGTACTTTTACCTCGGTATTTTTTGGAGAATCTTATCCTTTTGAACATTTAGTGAAACTGTGCAGAAAAGACGTGACAACGGCCGTGTTCTCTATGTGCACATTCCCAGCGCCTAATTGATCCTACATCGAGGCAATCAGATTCCTCGAGATGCGAGCACTAGAAGTCTCGGAAGATTAATGAAGCGAGAACCTATAATTGCAACACGGAGTCAACACAACCCTTCTTTCCCCTAAAGAAAAAATGAAAATGAAAACCCATCATCAAATTATTTAAATAAATGCCTCGTGTTCTCTTACTACCTCCAAAACCATCTTACTCTTCCTCTTTGCCTCCACTTTGCTTTTTAGTGTGAGCACCATACTTCCTTGAGAAGAGGATTTGATTCGGCAAAAGAAAGGAGAGTTCTTCACCTGCTTTGCTATAAAAAGGAATTTCCCAGCACCATACAGCGATGTCAAATCATGCAGACGTGAGTGGGAAAATACCCAAAACATGGCGGAGCGAGCTATTCGGTATCATCACCGTCGATTTGTGATTTGTGAAATTTGGGTCGCTAAGCCTTTAAATTCGGCCTATCAGCGCTTACAACGGTGAATGGGAGTTGGACTTGTTGTACAATAAAGGTGCGTTCACACGGTCGAACAATGTCCGACGGACAAACATTATTACCAATTTACCAATTAACAATTGTCTGCCGGTCTTTGCCTTGTGAGCAGAGTAAAAACAGTGGTATACAACCTCATCTGGTATCACTGTTTGTTACCAGATCTACTTCCATCGTTTCAACGCTTATGACGTCGTCCTGCTTCGCCTATGATATGGTAACAATGTTTGTCCGTCGGACATTGTTCGACCGTGCAAACGCACCTTTAGACTGAAGAAAGGAAGCGGGGATGGAGGCGGAGTAAAAGGCTTCAATATGGATGCAGCTAGGGGTCGAAGGAACACTGCAAACACCCTTTTAATATTCGTTGTAGTGTACCAAGTTTGGCGCACAGACGATACTACCCACCGTTGCTCACACCAAACCCCCACACCCCGCCCAGAGTTATCACGGTCGAGACTTAATTAAACTAACTGCGTAAAAATATTTCCCGAGGGATTCTAAACCATCGGCCATCTGTGATATCAAACCCTTTTCATCCTTCATGGAACTGGTGTCTCTTCTTACATTATGCAATCCCGATTTCAGAAATATCATTATTTTTTTTCCAAATCTATGGATGGCCCTAGATCGTTGGCGTGTAAGTATAGTCCTGAGAATCACCAGGGACCAGTAGCCTACATATCGCCATCAAACTTAAAACTCGTCTGCTGGTAAATACCCTTGACACCCATTATGAGATACAGACCGAAGAGCTGTAATAAAGTAGTTCAACACAAGTAAAGAAATTATGTGGATCGTCCTCATATTTCACAAAACGCTTATCAAAATCAAAATGGAATATATGAATTCTGTACCTGTATTTAATCTCTTGTTGCTCTTCCCGTCTCCGATTGTTATTGCTATTTTCATTACTTCAACTGAAAGTGCAAAGAACTTGGAAAGGAGTTTGGGAAGAAGTAAGAAGAAAAAGCTAAACTTTGTCGAAGCCTTCTAAGCAACCTGATATGACATAGGCATTAGAGCTTTGATCTTATAACTTTCTGCATAAAAGCATTTTGTAAAAACATAATAATTTCTCTTATTATATTAAAGTTATGTATAAAGAATTCCACTTAATTTTTAAAAATATTTTGCAAATTTCCTTAGCTGTAAGGTCGTTATGAGAACAGTATTTCATTGTCATCTTTTTAGATAGCTAATGTTTTCTATGCGAGTTAATATAAAGCTATCTTTTTCTTTTTACTTTGATCTGTAATGAATTTCCATAGTGTCCCACATTAACAGTCATTAAACTAAAACTGCAAAGTACAGATTACTTCCCTTTTCAGTTGATATAGCAGAGAGGTTTTCCTCAGCACCAAATATCTAAATTTATGGACTATTTTTCAGCGGTAGGCATTTTCTGAGGTGCTTCAACGCAAAGGACTCTATTGACCAAAGGAATGAATCTATAAATGCATACCTGAATGCCAGCAAGGACCAGCCATGACGTCCTAAATATTTTCGCTTTACTTAAATGTGTAATTATGAGAAGTATTTCAAGTAAAAAATTACGGGTAAGATATTACAGCACTGTTGTTGTAGTCTTTCAGCAACGTTTCCATGTAGAAGCGTGCTAAAAAAAATTGTTTTTTAATCGAACATAAAGGAGGAATTATAAGTATAAGTAAGTAATATATATATGGTCATATATAATATGACATATATATATATATATATATATAATATATATTATATATATATATATGTATATATATAAAATGAGAGAGAGAGAGAGAGAGAGAGAGAGATAATGGGCTGAAATTAGACACAAGAGATCATTAATTTGTATACATTCCTCCTCTGCGTTCACTTAAAAAACAATTATTTTTCGTACGTGTCTCCATGGAAACGTTGCGGAAAGACTACAACAATAGCACTGCATTTTCTTAGCAGTAGTTCTTGAAATACTTATCATAATTACACATTCAAGTAAAGCTAAAATTACAAAACGCAGTCTCTCTTTTAGATATAATGCAGATATATAAGAATGCAAATATAAATAAATATGACGTCTTTGAAGGATGAGGAAGTATTCAAAAGTAAAGAAAAAAATGCAAATATTTAGGACGTCATGGTTGGTCCTTACTGGCATTCAGGTATGCATTTATAGATCAATTCCTTTGGTCAATAGAGTCCTTTGCGTTGAAGCAGGTAGAACCTCAGAAAATGCCTACCGCTGAAAAATAGTCCATAAATTTAGATATTTGATGCTGAGGAAAACCTCTTTGCTATTTCAATTTAAAAGGAAGGAAATCTGTACTTTACAGTTTTAGTTTAATGACTGTTAATGTGAAACTTTATGATGGATATATATATATATATATATATATCTATATATATATATATATATATATATATATATATATATATTTTGTATATATATACATATACATATATATATATATATATATATATATATATATATATATATATATATAAAGGCAAAAGTCTTCGTTTCACTTTCTTTCGTGGTTTTTGCCTCTATTATATATTCATCAAATTTTAAATTTTCGTGATTCAGTTACACACACGCACACACACACATACACACACACACACACACACACACACACACACACACATATATATATATATATATATATATATAAATATATATATATGTGTGTGTGTGTGTGTGTGTGTGTGTGTCTGTATATATATATATAAGTATATGCAACGTATTCCTTTTTCTTAGGGCCGCTGCTGTTCCACCAAATGATAAAACCTCTCTACGCTGCCGAAATTGTACTCTGGGTATGTCATTACCAAAACATACTCAATAACAGTATCCAGTTTACAACGTTTGAGACCGTTAGATTCTGGTTCCTGGTTCCCTATGGTAAACAATACTATAATCAGCAAAAAGGAGTTTTGTATTATCATTTCGATATCTCTCAGTACTGCATACACTGGAACGTTATCATTTTCTATTCTGCGTTTTTATCCGTATTTTATACGATTTTGTTTTGATAATTCTTCTAGAGCATAAAGTACAATATTATCCAATCAAAACTTAGAACAGTTATTCTCTGTCTAAGGCTTAAATCAATTATTCATGCAAATGAATAAAAAAAGAAAGATAAATGTGAATAGGAACTTCTGGAAGCCAACAAAACGGCCAAGATACAACAAGCGGCTAAAGCATGAACGTCAAAGCAAAATGGCGTTCACTGTCACATTTCCTTGTTGCACGACGTCCTGAACAAAGAGTACTTGTATGAATAAATTGTGCATGTGCTAATTAGTTAACAGCAACGTAAAGTTACATTTAATAGATTAGCACAGAAAAGTTACTACTACAAAAGAGACCAGGTCGTCGATGGTTACCAAGTAATTCTTAGGGATTACCATCGCAATTACCATTCATTATTACCTGAGCTATAGAAAATCACATTTTTTATTAAAAATACAAACATTCATTTAATCCATACCCACATTTCAATATTTCTGGGCTGCTAAAAAAGAGCACATTAGATTGCAATGAAACCACTACATACGGGAGTAATTGCCACGTGCGACTTAAGAGAAGCTGATGAGTTTTTATCAGTAAAAATCTGTATGAAATGAAATACTTACAGCAACTGATTGCCGGACATATGTCAATGTTACTGCCTATCCCATAAATAAATATTCTTTATTATATAAAAACATCATCTCATTCGCACACCCTTTCAATATTTACGAACTATACACAAAGCCATTAGATTCTAATCAATGAAACCTCTGTACAAAGGAGTGATTGTCATTTACGGATTAAGTGAAGCAGATGGATTTTCATTAGCATAACTCTATACGAAATGAAATATTTAAAGCAACTGACTGTCCGTCAATCTTTTATGTGGCATAAGAGACAAAGTAAAATGCAGAAAAAACAATAAATTCTTCCTATAGGAATTGTGATAACCACCATTATTTTCAGTCACAGAAAACCAACCATATCTTAGTTTTAGCAGACCACTGAGCTGATTAAGAGCTCTCCTAGGGCTGGCCCAAAGGATTAGAAATTTTTACGTGGCTAGGAACCAACTGGTCACCTAGCAACGGGACCGTCCCTACAGCTTACTGTGGGATCCGAACCACAATATATTCCTCTGATCCGCGTTGGCAGAGCCGGGATTCGAACTCGGACCACCGGATTGGCAGCCGAAAACCACTCGTCCAGCGTGAAACTTCAGTCACAGAGACACCAGAAGAAACACTTTATCCTGCACGTGAAGTAGGAGTAACAAAAGCAGTTCGCCAAATAAAGAAAAAGATAATACAAAATCAGTTTGATAATACTTTTCCCTTTTTTTATACATCCCATCTTCCTTCACAAACTTCTGAAGCCAGTACTAAGTTGCTTTCTAATACTTTGCTGAGATGACGTTAAGTTCTAAATAGAATTTTAAACTAGCTTCTTTTCGTTTTCTATATAATTTCCAAAATAAAAAGCTCTCAAAAAAGCAGACCCAAACCAAAGCTTTACTTCTGTAGTGTAGAAAATGTTTTCTAGCTACGGTATTATACACGAAATCCGTTAAAATCCCAGAATGTTAAGGGTCTTCTCTGTGTAGTCATTGTATGCTTCGAGCTATTTTTTTATTTTCTTCAAAAGAAAACCCGAATCCAGTGATTTCTAGAAAATCAATATGACTACTGGTTCCTAACATTTTTCAACGAATTCAAGTATTCGTAAGTGATATATCTGATCCTGCAAACGCAACATAACGTCAACTTTATCAGATGATACCTTCAATCCCTCATGAGAAAATGTCCCAGTTATGTCACTGACATTTAAGCAAACAGAACGACCTTTCCATACTTCAAAAATGACTCCCAGTCGGCTCGTATCGTGCAAAAAGTTCCTCCTAAACAGAATGTCTGGTATTGTGACTGCTATCTTGGCTCATGCATCAAAGACTGTCTGTTTTATGCGTCTATCGCTTTACATTGCCTTTTTTATGGCCATCCACAATTAACGGATATCTATCGAACCTTTCAGAAGTAGGAAAAAATCATTCTTTTGTATCCTTTGCATACACACACATATATATGTGTGTATACATATAGAATATATATAATATATATATATATATATATATATATATATTTCTTTATATATTATATATATATCTATATATATATATAATATATATTATATAATATATAAGATATATATAGATATATATATCTTTAATGATATATTAATATCTTATAATATCTATATATATATATATATATTATATATATATCATATTATATATGATTATTTATATACATATATATATATATATATATAATATGTATATATTATATATATATATATAGTATATATATATGTATATATATATCTATATCTATATATATATATATAATATATATATAAATATATCTATCTATATATCTACTATATATATATATACTATATATATATAGTATATGTATCAATATGTGTGTGTATGTTATATATATATATATATTATATATATATATATATATATATATATATATATATGTGTGTGTGTGTGTGTGTGTGTGTGTAAGTCGTTTTCCTTAACAGGCTCCAACAGATAGATTGTAGAGATAGATAGATATAAAATTGCAGTTCAGCGGCAGATGTTGTCTACTAATAACGACGGAGGCAGACTGGGTAGGGGGGTAGGGTTGCGTCTCGTGCGGTCATTTGTCACTTAGCCATAACAAGAGATCAAGATGGATTGACTTGGTGACAAAGAAAAGTGTCTCTGATTCAGGAAGGTCAAGTTATTTGGCCCCACTCTTACTCCTACGACTACTTTTCTTCATTTAATTGTGACACTGTGTCTGCTGTGGTCTTAAGAGGTTCATTTCACTCATTTCTCGCCTTCAGAAGAAGTTGCAAAAGGAATGTCATTTCCACTGAGAACTAACAACTGAACAATTCCGATTTCTCTCTCCAAGGAGTAGGAGGAAATGGTGAATACAAAGCGCCCCGCTTACATTTGGGATATTCCAAATGTTGCTCTGAGAGGAAAGCGTGGATGGAATTCCCATGTGCCTGAGTATGCCTGCGTAACGAATAAGGATATGCACAGTGAGAAAATACCTTCACAAATATGTCCCTGGCTAACAAGTTATGTTTTCACCTACAGCATAAATTCAGAAACGCACGCTAAGAAGCAAAATAAAGAAGTAGCGCCTCAGTGGCGTGGTTGGTTTGGTGTTTGCTTCTCACCTCGGTGGTCGCGGGTTCGATTCTCGGCCATTCCATTGAGGAGTGAGAGATGTGTATTTCTGGTGATAGAAGTTCACTCTCGACGTGGTTCGGAAGTCACGCAAAGCCGTTGGTCCCGTTGCTGAATAACCACTGGTTCCATGCAACCTAAAAACACCATACAAACAAACAACAACAACAACAACAACAATAATAGTAATGATAATGAAAATGATAATAAACGGAAGTAAGGCTGTCAGTTGTTTGCTTGATCTTACTTCTTTATTTTCCGTTCCGTTCATATGGTGTTTTTACGCTGCATGGAACCAGTGGTTATTCAGCAACGGGACCAACGGCTTTACGTGACTTCCGAACAACGTCGAGAGTGAACTTCTATCACTAGAAATACACATCTCTCACTCCTCAATGGAATGGCCGAGAATCGAACCCGCGACCACCGAGGTGAGAAGCAAACACCAAACCAACCATGCCACTGAGGCGCTTGTTGTTGTTGTTGTTGTTGTTGTCGTCATTAGTTACGTCGATCTCTGTTGTTGCTGTTCTTATCGCTATTTCTCTTCTTCTGCAAAGTTTGAACTTGAATAACGCCAATAAATGGGAGGTAAGAGCTCCGATATGAGAAACAAAAGAAGACCACAGATCCACCGCTTTCCCTGAAGCACCCAACTTCCCCAACACATCTCATCCCATAGCGACTTTAAAAAGCGAAAAAAGATAGAAGGGAAACTCTCCCCAGTTCACTGAACTCTACAGAATGGCATGCTGTCATTATTTTTATCCACCAGGACACCAGCTTTTCATGCGCCTACTACCTTGTTTATTATTGATATTAAAAAAAAATAATAAAAGAAGAAATGAAACTTATCAAATTTGCCTACGTAGTTCTAAAGCGCTCTGTATTTATTATTTTTTATCTTTAATAATGTCATCTCAAGATAATATCTCAAGTATTTACGATGATAGGGTCTACCAACTGTGCTAGAGTAAATTTTGCCAAAGGACTCTCTACCTTCAGACTTAATAAAAAAAAAAAAAAATTTAATAAAAATCAAGATAATTCTTAATGCTTAACTAAAAAGCTAAATACTGATAAGTTCGAGGGCTGACTAATCTCTTGGTTTAGTATCTCGGATTTTAATTGATTAATATATACTTAATTACATAAAGTTTGTAAGTGTGTACCATAACGCATGCATGTATCATAAAAAGATTAGCAGTCACATAAAAAAGAAAAGTACAAAAGAAATAACATGTTTACGTCACTTGTAAACAAAGTGTAACTTCTCCAGACCTAACGATCCGTCTATTGACTCTGTAGCCATTAGGTTTCCAGAGAGTTAACATCAAATGAGATCAATCAGAATCGCTAATCAGATAATCACCGACTGCCTAACTTCAGGGATGTAACGAGTGTTAGTAAAGAGAATGAACTAAATGGAAATAATGAGGACATCCAGTCGGGCATGGAAGGGAAGTCAAGGATTGTTACCAAGAAGGGAAAAAGCGATTTCTTAGCAAAATAAACAAATAAATTAACAGAGCAGGTAAGACGATTGATTAAAACAGGTGCTAAGAGTGCCACATTTCATGAACTCATCGAATAGGCTCATTCTTGCATTTGCAACCTCCAGGCAGTGTCTTTGTAGATTTTCGATTGGGAATTTCGATTATTTTTTCATCATTAATTATCCAGAAATTAATTTGCAATATTTAGCGGTACTTAAAGTCATGAATGCAAAGGATCGCATTCATAACTCTTCCGGCAACTTATATAATTTGGATTCGTGTAAACTCTTTTATCAAAATTCTTAAAATGTTGAAGTTCCATCATTAGCAAATCGCAACATCCAGTTTCTACGTAGCATAGATGTGTAAAATACGTTTTATTCTGGGAATCAAAACCCCTGCAACAGATCTTTTATCTCGGAATCTTCTGATATGGATGAATGAACACCAAGTTTATCTGAGAAACTGGGATTCATCAAAAATGGTAGCCTACCCTTGAGAAACTCATGAGATTACCTGAGTCAACCGTGCCTCAGCTATGTATGAAATATCATCTTATAGTAAGAAACACAACATCGTTGCGCTAATTATGCAGTAATATAAATCTGTTAGTAAGAGTATAATTCCTAATAAAAGATAAAGGTAAAAAAGAGCATTACGTAAATCCAGTAAAATCTACGGCATCGTGAATTCAAGCTTCGCCTTACCATTTGTTCAGCAGTGAGTTCTCGAACTTACCTGGAAAGAGAAGGACAGGGATTAGTTGGAAAGGTCTTTGTCTTTTTCATTTTTTTAAGCATGAAGGGAAGAAGCAATACACAAGGATAGTTTATCGTGTTATTCAGACGTCAGCTACTTCAATAACCGTTCTTAACTGATCAACTGAAAAACGATTAGGATACCTCAGAAAACATTAAGTTCTTGGAGAAACCAATCCAGTTATGCACTACATATATTCAAGAATAAATCTGTACAGGAGGTTTTCGTGAAATTGTTCCATTCCCCTCTTCAATCAGTTCCCCAAAAGCCTTCTGTACAGATTTATCTTTAAATATATGTGTCCATATACATGACTGTGGATTTGTTTCTTCTCCATTTCAAGACTCACGCTACTATGAGTAATTTTAAATTACTATTATTATTATCATCCGTTCGGACAGTATGATATAAAGACTTTATTTCGAGTTTCGAGAAATCTCCCATTCCATCTGGAATGCTAATGCTGTTATCCGAAAAGACACATCCAGCAAGGAAAGGTGTGATATGCTGACTCTCTCTCTCTCTCTCTCTTCTTCTCTCTCTCTCTCTCTCTCTCTCTCTCTCTCTCTCTGCCCGTAAACATCTGTCGGATTCTGATACTCCGAATTCCGTGCATTAACAAATTAACCATTCAACAGGTTCTCTTTCAGCCTGGAAAATGATTAGACTGTTTTAAGCTAAAGTAATTCGTCAAGCAATCGAATAGGCTCTAACAGATAACTTATTATAAGATTTTACCTAATGTCAAGAGGAATAACACTTACAACTTCAGACATTTACGACAAAATAATCATCCACGTTAACGTATAGATGTAAAATCCCTAAATTGTACGGTGCAAATGTTTCCATCTTTTTCGAAACCAAAATATCAATGATTATTTTTATCATCATTAACACTTTTAACAAAAAAGATTTTCTCCCTGGCATTTACTGAAGGTTTCTCCAACTGCCTTCTCATAAATTCTTTCTCATTTCCCTCCCGCTAAACTCGCTTTGCCATTGTATGATTTCTCGATTTCCCTAATGGATTACCTTTTTCAATCTTTCTACTCTTCAAGTTCAGCTTTTGTATTCTTATGCTCTCTTACGTAGGACATGACTTACCTCTTCATCAGAGCTGTCCTTTTATTTTCACGCATTCCAAAAAGCCTGTCTTATCGCAAATATCCTCATTGCAGCATTCTTATTTGGTTTTTAATGCCGTGATAAACCTTTATGATACAGAATGTACTACACCGCCTTTATCTGTTTTTCATCCTTAACCTGTGTTCTTCGTTAACGTTATTCCTCACCGACTTGATCTCTTCCGTAGTACGTATTATTATATATTATCATTATATATATATATATATATATATATATATATATATATATATGTATACATATATAACTAATATATAATATAGAGTATTTATATATAAATATATTTGAGAGAGAGAGACGAGAGAGAGAGAGGAGAATAAGAGAGAGAGAGAGAGAGAGAGAGAGAGAGAGAGAGCCTTTTATTATGTTAAGCTGGAAAAAGATAGGAATATCAGCAATATGCAACTTATTCCTGATACCAGGAAATGCCCCACATCTCTGATCTCTTTAATTAAGGGCGTCTCGTGTGCCAAGGGGGGAGGGGCAGGAGTGATTAAAGGGGAACTGTTCTAAATGAAAAGCTAAGACATGTGATGGCACCAATATAAATTTGTCAGTGGCCGTGATGCTGCAAAAGATGTACAGGAAGAGACCCGAGACTTGAAAAGCTCCACCGACTCAGCTGGTTAAAGAAAAACTCGGTTCTGAAATCATTGGTATGGTTAGGATCACTGTTTTCAGAACCGAAAGCACATCATCTTGATCCCTTATTTCAGTGAAAAGAACAGAAATAATGAGCGTTTACGACTACGGACGACACACACATGAACTCCTTTAAAGATTCGATATCTCTGAAACCCGAAGCTCCAATCTCGATACAGCCTCCAAGACCACATCCTCGCCCCTCAGAAGAGAGAGCATGTCGTTCATTGGATACCCTTCGAGAAGGAGTTGCCTATTTAATAGAATCTATTATAATATGATCAGAGTGGATGTTTCTTGTTTGTCCGCCCCGGGTGGGAGCGGTGTAGCTAGGAGATCGGGAGGGTACGGACGACAAGACGGGCATCGCCGGGTTCTATCGCAGCGTAGCGCGCGACATGAAGCACGCATGTAATATTCTTATAAAGTATTAAATACTTAAATACTTCTTTCTAGCTTTCGTAGCGCATGTCATTAGAAGACGACTTGTGGACAAGATTTTTAACCACGGTTGGCAGATTTACAAAAAAATTTATAACGTGCGTTCGATTCTGACCGCCATCGGTATCATTGAATCTCAAGTGTTGCTCTAGCTAAGACTGTATAAACTGTGAAAACTATCTAAAAAAAATAATGTAGGACACTAAACTTACAAAAAAAAATTATTTTGGATAATTATGGAACAAACATTATCAAGTCCTGCAGTTTAGAATAAAGCGAAATGTATTAAAATTGAGTTCAACCAGCAAAGATAACGTTGGGTCTAATCAGCACATGGATAGGTGACCGTCGTGAAATATCGAACGCCATAGGAATACAGTCCCCTTGAATATCTGTGGCAGCAATGTACAGGTAACCATTCTCAAGCTACTCTTCCCATGAGAAAGGTTTATAAATGAGAGAGAGAGAGAGAGAGAGAGAGAGAGAGAGAGAGAGAGAGAGAGAGAGAGAGAGAGAGAGAGAGAGAGGTGGAGAAGCTATTTCGGATTATAAATAACAGTAGTTGGATTTGTTATCCACGATAGTGGCATTTTTGTCAATAAGAAGATTTAGTGTTAGCTGTACTACTCTTTTGTCCACCAAAGCAGATCCTTTTATACATAGATAATGATACTTGCGCGTTCGTTTGTCCTTGCGAACCCCCAAAATAGGCGACCGTTTTCTGCAAAGCCATTTCTGCATTGAACATTAATTTTCTTTCGTCAGCGCATTTCCCAAAAGGCATGAAAGACATTAGCATACATCACTGTCACTGACACACGACGTCTTCGACGTCTTCTGTTTCTGTAATGGAGTACGTTGCCGTCGGGAAGGGATAATCATTCGTTAACGATAATTCAAGTACATTTAAACTTTACCGTTACAATTGAATAACGAATATGTGCACATATGTCTCTAAGTAACGAATGTAAAATGCAAGGTCAACACTCAAGTGAGCTTGCGTACAGTCCCTCTCATACACACGCGTGGAAGACATACTTTATGGGTAAAATCTCAACGATATTGGTTCGTTCTAGACTCAAAAGGAAAGGTTATGCAGAGTAAACCTTCAGGTTTAATATATGTACATATATATATATATATATATATATATATATATATGTATATATATATTATATATATATATATATATATATATATGTGTGTGTGTGTGTGTGTGTGTGTGTGTGTGTGTGTGTGTGTGTGTGTGTGTGCGTGTGTGTATAAGGCGCTTAAAAGGACCCAAGACAACAATAAAAAAAATAGAACAGGGTAAGGGTGGCTCCACGTTTAGGGAACCATTAAAACAAAGGATATAAGAGAAGGCGTTTGCCTGCTCTCTCTCTCTCTCTCTCTCTCTCTCTCTCTCTCTCTCTCTCTCTCTCTCTCTCTCTCTCTCCTTCTTATGTTGTCAACCTCCCTCTCAGGCAGGAAGCTGGATCTATTCCCTTTCATCCATGGGGAAACACATCAAGAAAGTTTTTATGGGCTCTGGAAGTTATGTCGGAATATAACGCTCGTTTTTTCGAATATTTTATGGCTGCAAAACAAAACAGAGGGAGACTAGAAATTCAAAAAAAAACAAGAAAAGAAAAAAAAAGTTGTTCAACACGTACACCTAAAAAGCAATTCATTTTATGAGAAGTAAGAATCCTGACTGTGAATACGTTTTGAAAGAAACAGGGGAATGAGAAAGTCAAATCTGCATGATTTCCATTCACGACCCAAAACAAAATTGCTCTGCGATGACAGAACTACAATGGAATGTTTCATTCGGTACGAAAGTTTCAGGTTGCAGTTATGTGATATCTGCGCAAGGAAGATTATCACCAATGTTCCTCTGTATGGATCGATGTTAATAAATATTTTTACCCAATATGATCTTTCTTGACCTCTACCTAATACCCGTTAAGGGTTGGGTTGCAGATACTTCTATAGATATCAAATTCTGTAATCAAGTGCAAGGCTATCAGAAATGAAAAGAAATTGAATTATTCTTTTAGCCAAGGCTATCAAAAATGGAAAGAAATTGAATTATTCTTTTAGCCAGCACAAAATAAGAAATTGAATTATTCTTGTAGCCAGGCTATCAAAAATAGAAAGAAATTGAATTATTCTTTTAGCCAAGGCTATCAAAAATAGAAAGAAATTGAATTATTCTTTTAGCCAAGGCTATCAAAAATAGAAAGAAATTGAATTATTCTTTTAGCCAAGGCTATCAAAATAGAAATTGAATTATTCTTTAGCCAAGGCTATCAAAATAAGATTGAATATTCTTTACAAGCTATCAAAAATGAAAGAAGAGTTGAATGAAAAGATTGCTTTCAGCTAAGGCTATCAAAAAATATGAAAGAAATTGAATTATTTTCTTTTTTACCAAGGCTTATCAAAAAATAAAGAAAGAAAATTTTGAACTATTCTCAAAAATTGCTTTAAAAGCTAATTCAAAAATGAAAAGAAATTGAATTATTCTTTCAGCTAAGGCTATCAAAAATGGAAAGAAATTGAATTATTCTTTCAGCTAAGGCTATCAAAAATGAAAAGAAATTGAATTATTCTTTCAGCTAAGGCTATCAAAAATGGAAAGAAATTGAATTATTCCTTCAGCCAAGGCTATCATAAATGAAAAGAAATTTAATTATTCTTTTAGCCAAGGCTATCAAAAATGAAAAGAAACTGAATTATTCTTTCAGCCAAGGCTATCGAAAGTTAAAAGAAACTGAATTATTCTTTCAGCCAAGGCTATCGAAAGTTAAAAGAAACTGAATTATTCTTTCAGCCAAGGCTATCGAAAGTTAAAAGAAACTGAATTATTCTTTCAGCCAAGGCTATCAAAAATCAAAAGAAACAGAATTTTTCTTTCAGCCAAGGCTATCATAAATGAACAGAAATTGAATTATTCTTTCAGCCAAGGACTATCGTAAAGGTTTAAAAGCAAATTAAATTTTTCTTTCAGCCAAGGCTTATTTCAAAAATGAAAACAAATGACATCTTTCAGGCCAAGGGTATCAAAAATTGGAAAAGAAATTGAATTTATTCTTTCCAGCCAAGGCTATAAAACAAAAGAAAATTGGAATTATTCTTTCAGCCAAGGCTATCAAAAACGAAAAGAAATGAATTTATTTAATCGTTCAGCCAAGTCTATCAAAAATGAACAGAAATTACATAAAAATTCACAAACATGGACTAGAATGCTAAACCAACGCTTAGATTCTCCATACAATTGTTTCCTGTAGCCTTGACAGCAATTTGAATTCAAAGACTTACAGTACTGGGTACGGCAGAAAAGAATTAAATGCCAACATGCTGCCCAGATATTGATTCGTAATATTAAATCAGAAAAAATTCTTTACACAGGAGGGAATTAACCTAGACCTTAAACTCGTCCATAAAAAGAAGGACGTTATTGCAAATAGGA
>NC_061107.1:125839987-125847487 GCF_015104395.2 Macrobrachium nipponense
GAAGTAAAAACGAAGCACCAGCAACGTGACGCCATCAGCAAGCAAAGAAGCAGAGAACATAACTTCTGTAACACCGAATGTCAGCTCAGCTGACTCACTGACGCTGACTCACACTCTGCCCTTTGCCAGCAATCGGAGTTCCAGTGCGATGAAAAATGGCCTCAAGATTAAGTTACGTAAGACAAAGAAAAATGCAAGATGGATAGATTATAAAGTTTAGGCCAAAGCCCAACCGCTGGGACCTATGAGGTCATTCAGCGCTGAAAGGGAAACTAAGATGTTTTGAAAGGTGTGACAGGAGGAAAACCTCAAATGTTAGAGAGGGTGGAGTCAAAAGAATATGAATGGAAGTACAGTCAAAAATAAAATGAAAGGCGTTGCAGCTAGTGACCGAAGGGACGCTGCAAAACAAAACGCTTCAGTAAGGCCTACAGTGCACCACGTGAGGTGCACTGAAGGCACTACCCCCCTACGGGGATATGAGATGGAAGAATAAAGTGAATGTGAAGAATTTATGATGATGATGTTTATGTTGCTTGACTTCTCTAAAGAAAGTTCTCGACCTTTGGGAAAGGCGACTCTCGTTGATATATTGTATGCAGCATTGGATATTCAGGAGTGTTGCATTCCTCACAGCAGTTTCAAATATCAGTAATTTCTGACTTTCAGTAATACCCAGCTGAAAACAGGGTTTACAAGTTTCATTTTATTATTATTTTTTTACAAGATTTATTTTCAGTTACAAGTGAAAATTTATATGACAAGGCTTATTTTCCTTTACTCCTGATGAAAGCATCAGTAAAAATCACAGGTGGTAAGGAGTAAAATTGACCAGACAAGAAGCGTTTTTATATATCAAGACTAAATCGGTACTTGCCAAGTTCCTAGTCATTCATCGGCATACCTAGGTGATTGAAACTCTCTCTCTCTCTCTCTCTCTCTCTCTCTCTCTCTCTCTAAATAATTAACATTTCACCTCTTGTCGTATACAAAACTCTTTCCTCAATTTTCCCTAAGCGTCAATTACTATTACACAGACTTATTCTCTTTGTGTTTTGTTTCTCTTTCCGGTAACCCCAAGGTCAAAGGTCAAGCGAGGTATGGAAAATGTGAAGGCGATGAGAAGGGATCGGGAGAGAATAGGGAGGGGGGGGTGCTGCATCAAAAGGTCATTAGCCCAGGGACCATCCCAACACGCTTGCAACGCAACGGCCTCTTCCCCAGATGAGGAGGAGTGGTCGGGTCATTAAAATCATACTGTAAAAAAAAAAAAAAAAAAAAAAAAAAAAAAAAAAGACGGGCCGGGTGGGGGGGGGGGGGGGGGGGTGGGGGGGGGTGGGGGGGGGGGGTTGTGGGGGGGGGGGTTAGAGGTTTAGAAGGTTACATTTTGATGGTAATGATAATAATAGTATCAAGCGACATGATATCCTTATGCATCTGAATTTTTCCTTTGTGTATTCATCTGGTTACCTGCTTATCTTCAACTAACTTTAGGGCAATTGCTATTTGTTATTAGGCTGAAAACTGACTCATACTGATTGACTGCTGATGTTTGTTAGGAAAAAAAAACGAACATAAAAACGAACACACCTCATTATGAATAACAACTCTAAGGCTGCGTTTACACCGAGCGAATCGAATCGATTCCATTCATGAATAATTGACACGATTCATGACTCGTCTTGATTCGTCAGATTAATTTCAATGTAACCGTTTACACACCAAGCGAACCGAGTCAATTCGAATCATGCCGATTCGCTTGGTGTAAATTGTTAAATTGAAATTAGTGTGACGAATCAAGACGAATCATGAATCGTATTGATTCTTCATGAATTGAATCGATCCGATTCGATTGGTGTCAACGGCGCCTTATAGTAGTGGTTGGAGTATTCGTATTAGTAGTGCACAGAAAAGGATAAGAACACAGACTAAGCACATTTGTACCTTCTTTAAAACCTTTCACTCGAGATTTAGAGGAATCTGTTTGGCAAAACGACACTTCCATTTTTCATGACAAGACGCTGAGGAGAAAGCTGGTAGAGGAAAAATATTCAAACCACTTTGCTTCTGACAGGCTTAAATGAGTATTATGTTCGTCGGACTTAATTTAGAGGCATATATTATCAAACGAATAAAAATATTAGTATGAAAAGCCTAGGGGTCCATGAAAGTCCAGGTGAGAAAGTATGAACGAGTTGTTGAGCCAACTACCTTTATGGAAATGAAGTGTTGGTGTGGAGTCCGAAACAGTAGCAATGAATCTTTTCTGCAATGCGTTACGTGTAAGGTGACTGAAAAGGTTGAGGGAGCCATATGGATATACATGGCAACAGAGAAGATTCTGGAAAGAATTAAGGAAGATAATTTGGTAAAAAGAATGTAGTGCATCTAGAGTGTTACTGGAATGGAGAAAGAGATGATAACAATAATAATAATGATATGCTTTATTTCCAATATTTGCATTGGCTATTCTGTATCTTACAAAGGATAAAATATATTGCAATGCATGAGTTACATTTCATACTACTCACAGTTTACACCAAAAAAAAAACCTGATTTAACATCTTAAAAATACAAAATAGTATGTATAATTTTGCTTACATGCGTAAATAGGAATCATTATGATTTAGAAAGTTGCCCTTCTATTGTTACAATTCTGGAAATGCAATATAAAGCGTTATCAACTTATCGGCAAAAAATGTTTCTTCAGAGCTGATTTGAAAGAATTGATATTAACAGTTGTTTTTATAGCTGTTGGTAGCTTATTCCAAGCTAAAGGACCCTGTACAGTGAACGATCTTTTACCCAGCTCGGTAGACCTCGGAATGGCTGGGGAGATGGGGAATGAGGACTGAAAAGGAAGGAAGGGCCTTCATGTCAAGGTGGAGCTCTTAAGAGTATATATAAGGCTGTGGTGCATGGGAGAAAGTATGCAGAGGACACAACTCACAGGTCATGAGATTTCTGTGTAAGGAAAAGCTCATGGTGTGGAATTTTTCTGCACGCAGGGTTCATCCAAGATTCAGAAGTGAAAGTATGATACATGTCTCAGGTTTAATGAGTTCATTGTTATTGTTTTTGGCTTAATAATGGTGTGTATAACGAAGTCACATGTATACATGAGAAAACACACACACACATATATTTATATATATACACATATGGTATTAGGTCAGAGCGACGAAAGACAGAGTGTCGAAGGACAAAGTGTCGAATGGACAAAGTGTCGAACGGACAATGTGTCGAACAGACAATGTGTCGAAGTGACAATGTGTCGAACAGACAATGTGTCGAAATGACAAAGTCGAAGATAGAGAGTGAGAGAATAAAGTACCAAATTTTCTAATGACTGAAATTAGTTGTTATCAATTCTAGAGAGAGAAAGAGAGAATAAAGTACCAAATTGTCTAACGACTGAAATTACTTGTTATCAACCTTTAGCTATATAACATTGTTTACACTGATATATATCCTTTACATATATACAGTATGCATTCTGTAAGAGCTTCACTCACCAATTAACTTCCTTCGAGATTCAAAAGTTTCCATTCAAATTTCCATTCTACCAAACCCGCCATAATGCAAATGATCAAAACTCAAATGGGTGGAAAGAAACTGCTACACGAAGGCTATGCATACGTGATCGATAAAGTGATTAATGAACGAGTTTATTGGAAATGTGAAAAAAGACATTATTGTAACGGCAGAGCAATAACGCACGGTGAAACAATTTGCAAAGCTACAGAGCATTCACATCAGCAAGACAGTGCGCATATTGATGCTATAAAAGTTATAGATAAAATTAAAATGAATGCTCAACATTCTGAAGAAATTCCTTCGCCTATAATAAATCGGTGCACAAACGATGTTCAAGTTTCTATAGCTGGAAAGCTCCCAAGAAAGGAATCTCTAGCGCGGACAATAAGGAGAGTTCGCAATTCAACTTTTAGCGGTGAAAACTTGATAACTAATTTGCCAATTGGATACTTTATTCTGCCTCTTTCTCTCTAGAATCAATATGTAAAGGATATATCAATGTAAGCATTGTTATATAGTTAAAGGTTAATTTGATAACAACTAATTTCAGTTCGTATTCAATTGGATACTTTTATCTCTCTCTCTCTCTCTCTCTCTCTCTCTCTCTCTCTCTCTCTCTCTCTCTCTCTCTCTCTCTCTTCGGCTCTATCATTTGACACTGGCAGTTCGACACTTTGTCCATTAGACACATTGTCCTTCGACACTCTGTCCTCCGACACATACAAATACGTACACATATGTATATATATGTGTGTGTGTGTGTTGGTGGGGAGGGGGGGGGGCGCATCACATCGGATTATACCAGATTTTTTCGCCAGGAATATTAAATGTCTAATTGCGTTTAAAACTGGATAATGCAACACCTACTCTCTCTCTCTCTCTCTCTCTCTCTCTCTCTCTCTCTCTCTCGAATTCATTCTCTCGTTTCTCATCTTTCTCTGCTCTCTCTCTCTCTCTCTCTCATTATGTCGGGAAATTAAAATTCTTCCTTTGGTAAGAACTTTCATTGAGGCCTTAATAATGGTGGTCTTCCTCTTTTTAATGGTCAGAAGAGTCTAATTAACTTTTATTTCTTGAGAAAAATTTCAGAATGGTGCGCAATTTACCCCGACATGTGATCGTTGACTAAGCATCCTGAAATATTACACACTAAGGCTTACGTAAGACTCACCTTTTAATGCCGGGAAAGTCACCTAATAATTTAGGATATATGAAATTTAAAAAGTACATAACTCAGGGATATTCCAAACGACTAGATTTTATCAAAGCCATAATAAGTTTTCAAGTTGAAAAGATTTCAACTTAGAGCAAAAGGCTTCTTCATCCCGGCTCGGTTCAAGTCATTAAAAAGATAACCCAATTATCTTCAGAAGTCTGTACTGAAAGGTTTTTATTGAAGAGTAACTTCAAAAACTTCATAGGCTTTGACTTGATTTATACATACATCAAGCGCAGCAAAAAATAAATAAAAATCAAAACTTTCCTTACGCATTATAAGCCTTCCACGCATGTGCTATATCTCTACCCACCCACCCCCCACCCCCACCCCCCGCCCCCCCAACATGTTTAAAAGTTAGTTTGCAACAGTATAAAAATCATGCGTCTGGGAATTCGCTTTGTTAACTACTGTATATTCTTCCTAAAGATCTACGGTTTAAATGTTTAGACAGAAGCCAAGCCCAGGTTTAGAAAGGTAGTCATCAATCGCAGAGGGGAAAACTACCACGAGGATAACGTTCGATCAGCAACATTGGCAAACCAAGAGGTTGAGATCCTAAGCAACCTTACGATCAAAGGGAGTCAGTCACTATGTCGTACCTACAATTCCAGTGTTCAGACTCCTCGCTATTGATTGCAAATTAAACAAGTAAGAAATGCGCCTAAGTTTTTTCGACGCAATCGAGTTTTCTGTACAGCCTAGTATAATGTTGTAAGAAACCCTTAACCACAGCACATGAAACTCAGCCGTCGCCCATGAAAGTTTCAGCCACGCCCCGGTGGTGGCCTGTGTTGTTTGACAGCTACTGTGCCAGACGCACGATCATGGATAACTTTAGCCTTAAATAACGTAAGAATTACTGAGGCTAGTGGGCTGTCATTTGGTACGTTTGATGATTGGAGGGTGGATGATCAACATACCAATTTGCAGCCCTTTAAGATCTGAAGGCGGATGCACAGACAAAAAATCCACTTCAATAGTTTTCTTTTGTATAACTGAAAATAGGATGCTTTTTTATATAAAAAATGAGCTAAGATCAAAAGTCACAACGTATGCACAGACAGATAACAGAGTCCTCAGTTTTGATAAAAATATCTACTAGCATCATTAAAGAAAATGTAATTTAATTTGACATCAGTGACATGAGGAAAGCACCCTTACGCACAGAGGACGTCAGATTTAATTAAATAACTACTTTACACTATTGGACGTAATTTGATTACAACCAGGGGACGTATGAATTTTCAATAGAATGTTCCGGGTTCTTGTCTAAAAAACAGATAAGCATTATATATATATTATATATTATATATATATATATATATATATAATAAATATATATATATATAATATATACAGATAAAGATTTATTATATATATATTAATATATATATAGATAATATATATATAATAAATATATATATATTTTATATTATATAATATATAATAAATATGATATATATATATATATATATATCTATATATATATATATATAAAGATATATATAATTATATATATATATATATATATAATATATATATATATACAAATTAATGCAGCGTAGAACGGTATCATCATAAATCTATGTTCAAAATTATTACTATTATTATTATTATTATTATTATATTATTATTATTATTATTATTATTATTCAAAATGTGTAGGTTTTTATTCTAAAAAGGCAGTTTCACAAACTGGAACTAGGTTCTACAAACCTATAGAACCCTGGCAATTAAATTAAGGATATAAAACAAATCACTGAAAAAATATGACAAATGAGAAACACAATATATTACGAAACATCCACAAAAATGCCCTAAAATACCAAGGCTCTTTCATTTTGCTTTATCATTCACGACCCTCACTGAAAATCAGAATCCCAAAATATATTATCAAAAATATCCACGGAAACATATTTTTTCTTCTTCTTCAAGTAATCAGTAATGTAGAAAATCAGTCGATTAAGGAAAATCTTGTATTATTCTTTTTAAATAAAGCAGTACTATGGCATGAAAGACTCTGAAGTACCAGCCATTTCAATAGTCTCTTTTTATTATTGCCATTTAAAAAGCAGTTCCACGATATGAAAGTCTGAACAATCTCAATTCTTTCGTCAGCCAA
The DNA here is from genome assembly GCF_015104395.2 of Macrobrachium nipponense. Taxonomy (NCBI): domain Eukaryota; kingdom Metazoa; phylum Arthropoda; class Malacostraca; order Decapoda; family Palaemonidae; genus Macrobrachium; species Macrobrachium nipponense. Next base: position 125,846,866 of record NC_061107.1, read on the forward strand.
GATGGAAGACCATAGCAAGAAAAGAAGCTTTTCATACAAATCCTGATTCAAAAATTCAAAAACTCTGTTTAGCCAGGGAATAGGGATTAACGGTGATAATAAGCCACATAAGATATTTTTATGGCTGGCTGGAATGCAGACGGACCTCTTGTCGGTTCTATTCTTCTATTCAATCGGACATTTCCTGCGTGACTAACCATTCTCGCTAATCCCTCTTCCCGCTCGCTGATTGGCTGAGCGAAATTCTTGACTGGGAATTCGCTCAAATGCTTCCTCTCTTCGCTTCCTCTTCCTCTTCTATTCATATTCCGGTGACGATGAAACTGACATAGTTCGGTAATGTTCGGCCGGCGACGCTGCTCTTTGAATATAACACACAAGAATTTCCTTAAATGATTGATAATTTGGTTATATTTTATATATAGATATAGTATTATATATATATATAGATATATATATATATATATATATATATATATATATATATAAATGATTCTCTTCTTAGTACTTTCAAGCCAACGGAAACATTTCCCGTCTTCCTCAAGTAATGACTAACCAAATTATCAATCATTTAAGGAAATTCTTGTATGTTATATTCAAAGAGTAGCAATGCTTTTGATAT
>NC_061107.1:125852487-125862487 GCF_015104395.2 Macrobrachium nipponense
TGTGGTTAATTAATTATTGAGTGTTTATAACTGTAGAGAACATGTCAGGCGTTCATGAGTGATGAATCTGGCTGAATCTTGGTGAATTGTGTTGAATCATGCTGAATTTTGCTGAACTTTTTGGTGAATCTTGGGCCGAATCTTTGGAGAATGGACAAGCATTAACATTAGTAGTTTTTTGTACTAATACTAGTAATTTTGACGATAGCAATTTTGGTGATACTGCTGATAATGACACTTCTGATACTGATTTTTTTTATGTACTAATATGTGGGTGCTGTAATGCTGTCAAGAGGGGTGAAATCTTTTTTTGAATATGGGAGGAACTAACAACACATTTTTTTTTTTTTATGAGTTCAGCAGATAATTGCTTGACGTATACGTGAGCCATGGAGATAGTTAAAAGTGCCGTTGATTTTTCTTTTCTCCTTTTTTGGAAGTTAGCCATCGCTGACACAAGTTTTTTTATCATGGGTGAATTTGAATTTATTTTTTCTCCAGTTTGTGTGAATATTTTTTAATATCTTACTTCGTGACTTAGAGTCATTATTCGGGAGCATGTTTGTGTTTTCAGCTGTCTGATGCAGCAGAGAGATATATGGGAGAATTTTTGTATTTTTTTGAATGCATACGTAATGGCACTACATTTTTTTTCTCTGGATATTTATGTTCCAGAAATTGTGAGTTTCTTGCACAATACTTTTGTTGTATTTGTGACAACTTTGCCAGAGATAGGAAACTTGGCTAAGTTTCTGATGGCTTATGTCGTAGTGCATATGGAGAAGTCTTTGCTTAGACACTTTGAATTTGGAGTTCTTTTATAATGAGTTGTGGCACATTGGTGATTTTTTCTAGAATTTCCTAGACAATTTTATTTACCAAGTTTTTGGCCTTTTTCAGCAGTTATGCTAAGTAGAGAGTTTATAGTTTTTGACTATAACATTGAGTTATTCTCTGGAGAATTGGAGGTATATTATTTTGGAGTTATATTTTGAGATATAATATATTGGAGATATATTTTTGGCCATTTGATATTTGCCTATGGTGGTGAGAGCTATGTTTAGTTCAATTATTTTGCAGCCATTTTTGTTGCAAATGGAGACACTCTTGAGGAGATATATGGGGCAATATTTGTGAGTGGGTCAGCTAGATGCTTTAAGTGCACAATTTTTTGGAGATGGGATTTCATTTTTTGATTATCCTGCTTGGAGATATATTTTTTGGAGACTTGTTTTATTCCACAGGGAGTTATTGGTGAAACAGAGGTGAGTATTTTTTATTTGCTGAAATAGAGGTGAATATTTTTTATTCCTGGAGTGGTGTTTTTTATTAACACATGGTTATTGGGGAAATAAGAGGAAATATTTTATCACCGGAGTGGTTTTATTATTAATATGGTGAAATATATATATGGAGGTAAAATTGATCTTTGGCGGGTGACCTTTTTTGTGGTTATGGAGTTATTTTTGAGCCAAGAGAAGAGTTCTGTGGTTCTTTCTTTTTGGTTTCGTGACTAATTGGAGGCGAGTGGCATTACTGCATTGTGGTCCTATGGAGATATTGTGCATTTTTTATGTTCACAAGTGTGTTATTTTTGGAGGCTTATAATTGCTGCATTACGAGTTTATCGTAGTTTTTTTATCCCGAATAGGTGATAATTTTTTATAATTGGGCAGTGTCATGTGAGAGATATGTCTTCGAGACAATCTTTGAGCAAGCTTAGTCATATCCTGGAGTTAATCTATTGAAATGTGCTTACTTCATGTCAGTATAGAACCTTTTTTTTTTGAGAATCATGAGTTTCCAAACTTGCGAGTCTGACTAGACATTTTTTCTGTGCTGCTGCTAGAGCACATATCCGCAGGAGGATTTTTCTGCTGACAAGCGCTGCGATGTGTCCTGTGTGCTGATTCCTTTCCTCTAGTGGTGATTGCTCAGAGTTTTGCAATATCTGGAAATGTTGACAATAGCATTTCATGAAAGCGCACATGTAAGAGTTGCTTTCTGGCCGTGTTCGGTCGGTGAAAGTTGCGATGTCAAAAATTCCGGAACTATACATGTGGCATTTGTGGGGAAAACGTGGGGTTATGTATATTACGCATATATTATGTGTTTTGTGGTGGGGGAAGTTTACTTGTGATTATCTTTTTTTTATTTTTCTTCCTTTGAGTTTTAAATAGCATTTCTTTTTGGAAGGGAGATATAATTTATCCGGGTTGTGATTTACGTAAATGGGCGTTTGACATTAAGTCTCATTGTAATTAATTATATGAGCAGTAAAGGGGTTTTTGCTATTAAAAGTTGGAGATTTTTACTGATTTTCTAAGTTGTTGTAATATCAGAGCTTGAGAGAACATTTTGTTTTCTTTTTTTTTGGGGGGGGGGGGTTTTTTTTTTGGGGGGGGGGGGTCTGGGCTTGTTACGTGATTTTTTTTTCCTTGGGCTCATTACCTTTTTTTTCCTTTTTTTTTACTTGTGATAACATTCGAGTTTGAAATGTGAGTGCAGAAGTCTGTGGAGTTACTGTGAGTTTTGGATGGTGTGTGCTGATGTGAGTTTGGAGAATTAAGTTAGAGAACTTGATATGTTTTCCTTTGCGAGTTGTGATAATGACTTATGATTTGGTGGTCATATTAAGTGGAGTTAATTGGGAGACGTTCAGTTAGTATTTCTGACTTTTTGAGGTCATTGTTTGATAGAAGTAGTATGCCTGGGGTTAATTCTTTTCTGATTGACTGATGACTTGACTGACATACTAACATACTGTAATCGTCGTTCCCCGATGCTAGCAAGATGTCCACCAGCCGTGCAGAGATGTTGCTGTCGTTTATCCAGGGTTATTACGAGAGTTTCTACGAGTCTACAGAGTTCTACAGCGCATTTTGACCTACAGAAGCCGTTAGAAGTCTTCTACAGGGAGGGAGGCATTCCGTCTTCCTACAGCATACTACAGTCTGTGCTGGAGGTTGCAGACAAAGAGGATATTCAAGAATCCAAAATGAGAGAAAATTCAGTGTTCTTTGAGATGAAGCGTGATAAGACTTTACTTTATAATGCCAGAGACGTGCAGTTATTACTATTTTTTTTTGAGCCGGCCAATATTTTCTTATATGTATGAGCTCTTTTTTGACCAGTTGCTAGGCAGGAGCTCGCAATTTTGGGTGGCCGAGCTCTGTGATATGAAAGGGGCTATAATTAATAATATATTTAATATGCCAATGTGATGTGCTGTGACCTTTTTGGAATGCGCAGATTACCCATAGAGAACAGAGCCGAAGCAATGACCTGAGAGAGCTGATAAATCACTTCTGATGCATAGTTTAAGCGGGTCAACGTTCGTCAGTTCATGGGGTCTTGTTCAAGTGCCTTTGAAAAACTGGCTGCGACCAGTTACATGGGGCGTTAACAAAGTGTGCATTCATATGTACGTGTGCGCTTCTTCCGTTGATAATGGCATCTTTAGCCAAGTCTATGGGGAGACTTTCAGAGAGGTCTGTGCGAGAAAGGCAAGATGCTGGAATAGCTCTGCGAAAGTTTTTTATTATCTGTGTGTGGTTTTCCGGGCTGGAGATGGGTAAGTGTTATATTACTTTAGCCAAAGGGATGGCTTGTTTATTACCTTGTATAGATGTCATATTTCATTTAGTCTATTGACTTTGTCTTTACAAGTGCGTATACTTAATTGTGTGTTCTCCTGTCTTTGTAACAGACGATTCTGGCAAGGGGACTGAGAGTCCTAGGGGGCCGAGAGTCCCATATGGGAGAAGAGATAATTGGTGTGACTAATTATTGATTAAGACATTTAAATATTGGGGGTTTAACTAAATTAGTTAGTCTGTGAGACTTGAGTTATTATCTTTCCATTGTTAAATAAATGTTATATTTTTCCATATCTCTGACTCTCATTTGATGACCTGTTAGAATGGAGAGAGAGAGAGAGGTTGCGAGTCGAGAGAGAGAGGGGGAGCGAAGGCTATGCCAGCGGTCGCTTAGAGAGAGAGAGAGAGAGAGAGAGAGAGAGAGAGAGAGAGAGAGAGAGAGAGATTGGGTGTGTTGTCAGTTTGCCTTGCACTTCTCGGGTTTCACGCATACCAAATAAATACGAGATTCTTATCTCGTAACATATATATATTACATATATACAATATATATGTGTGTACAGATGTGTATACAGACACGCTATATATATATATATATATATATATATATATATTATATATACAAATATATTATATATATATATAATATATATATATATATATATAATATATATATATAATTTCTATATATATATCAGCACTTTATGGAGAGAGAGAGAGAGAGGAGAGAGAGAGAGAGAGAGAGAGAGAGAGAGAGAGAATGATTGACTTGCAGTGACAAATATTCTTGGATCTTTTTCTAGTGCGACTTGAATAGTTTAACCCCATTCATAAGGGGAATTTATAGATAAGAAAGAAAGAGAAATATTGCAAGCATGATTTTGCTAGTAATAGTTAAAAACCCCATAGTAGAGGAGTGGGGTAGTGGGAACGGCCACCACAATATATGGCTATTTCCAAGATGGCTGACACTTTTCCAAAATAGCGGCAAATTTGCTCTAGTATACTTCAAATATTTTCAGTCCATAAGCCTACAAAAGTTGCATACTGTCCACATAATGATTGTGAATTCATATTTTGGCATTCTTACTGTCATTAAGAGATAAACTGAAGCCATCTTTCTAATATTTCCATCATATGGCCACCATATTTCCAAAATAGACACCAAAGCTATAATTGTATATATCTCTTGATAGATAATAATATGTTTCGTGTATCAATCAGTTTTAGCAAGACCAGACGCAGAGAGCTGTGCAGCTAAGTCCAGACTTGTTGCACTTGCACCTGCCAAGGCATTCCTTCTTGTAGCCAAACTATTTCAATTCTTGGCAAGATTTTGCTGCTACTGGCAAATCTGTCCAATACGGAAACCAGGCACCATTGGTCTGTTGCCATCCCCAGTGTCTTGGACTGGGAAAAACTGGATGACATACTAAACATTGGCTCCAAATGTGCCCTGCTTGAAAGGCAGCTCTCTTGCAATGCTCTCTAAGAGCAGCCCTTGTAGGTGGAGTGCAATCATACGCTGTTTGCTTCCTTGCAGAGAGATCAAGTCTAACCTCATTTACATCTTTATATGAACTGCTCCTGTCGTACATTAGCACCAAGAACTTTTCAATGATTGGCAGGTCTTCCTCTTCTCAGCTGGTGGTGTTGAACTTCGCCTGGTGAAGGAGGGTGTGACACACTGAAACACAGCCCATGTTTGCCATGCAGAATTCTTCCCCTCTCCAAGAAAGACAGAGACACTGTGTCACACCCAAAAAATGTTTGAAAAAGGGAAGGGCTGGCTGAGGTTTTTGGTCCCATGGCGGCTGCAACTTCATGGATAGGTATCCACCTCATGTCTTTTCCTCTTCCGAATTTAATCCACATTTTATCGAAACCAGTTTTTTCCATGCTAGATGCTACTATGATGACAACGTCAGTGTCTGAACTAAATAGGATTGCACTTGAGATATCTTCATGCTTTGCATTATGTGCAGCAAGCAAAAGGACTCTAGCATCTCTTCTTCGTGAGTGCAGCCTTGTAGGTCAACAGTGTGCTACAAAGTGTACCATCCCCTTTGGTGACAATAGTTCTTGTTGTATCATTTGCTTGAGATGAAACGATTGTGTCTGCCAAAGATGCAAACAGTTCAGTTTTGCTCTGGTCATTCCTGACGAAGCTGGCACTATTACCAGGAGTTTTTGCAATGCTAATCACTTTGCAGCGAACTCCTGCGCCTCTTTTTTGTCTTGTATCTGCTTTCATACTGTCTGTCCTATACACATCAAATACAATGTGTGCTTATTTATACTTCTGTATGTGCTTCTGTACCTTGAACAGGATTTCATCTTTCCCATGAGACTCAAATGTAGACCCCTTAGTTGGTCTCAAAGCATTTACAAGAGCTGCACCATCAATGATGATAACATCAACGATAGGATGTTTGTCATGGATGTCTGAGGCAGCAGCTGTGACTTGGTTTTTGTTTGTTTGTTTGGTGCCCTGATGAATCCGCCCATTCTGTGCAAGTGATGGTGGGAAATTTTGATTTTCATCTTGAAAGAATTCATTTAAGTCACACTGTCTGTTCTAGCATGATATGAAAAGGCGTGAGAATAGATTAGAGTCTTCGTTTATGGTTTGCAGTGATTGTTTGCCCTTGGACTCTGTACCAGACATCTTACGACTGAACAACAATATTTTGTTCTTGTGTACTGGCTCACAGAATTTGCTGGTTCTCCCGAGTCTCTCAATAAAGTTTGTGAATTGTGTCTGCCCAAGGCTCTTCATAGATTTCAAGGATTCACTAACTTTGTTATCCATAATATCATGACTGTCTAGCACAATCATATCCACTGAGTCTTCCTCAAAAGGGTTGCCCATTTCTTTGATGACTTTTCGCTAGATTCTCGACCATTTCAAGAAACCTTTACTGCACAGTTTCAGTTTCATCATGATGCTTACCCTCAGATTTTGGATCAGCATCACTGCTAGTCTCAATCTCATCAATCAGGCGGCTTACTTCAGGACCACCTTCTGAGAGCATCTCCGTCTTCAAATAAGCCGACCTGCCGGGCATCTTGTAAAATGGCACAATTTTGTGTGACCGGAGGTTGATGATGAGACAGAAGGTCAAGAAGAATGAGTCATTTTCCTGATGGTATCTGTGCTTCCAGAATTCTAAATTGAAGTTTTAATGTGTTGCTATTACGTAAACTAACTTATGACTATAAGAGACATCTAAAACATATAAAACATGATGCAATTTGAGTGGTAAACCCCGTACCAAGCACCACAATCCTACGCAAGTAGATGTTGGTCTGGGAAAGTGCCAAAAACCACTTGCATATTGCAATACAAAAGCTTTTACGCTTCAGGTCGTAATCAAGATGTGTACGTTATGAGTAATGACTGTTTTTATGTGTCAAGAAGTATGATACTGAAATATAATGCTAGCGTGCAAGAATGCACTTCCTGGAACCCTTACAAATTATAAAAATCACAATCTAAACAGCCATCCCTTTCTAGAAGAAGTTTAAGTTCTTTTTTTTTTAACTACTGACATACAAAAAATATATATATCATCTCTGCATGCTGCAAAGATAAGATTGTTCTTTTTTTCTAATATCAAAGCAACTTTTCAATTACTCCTTAGCAGGAACTATGTAAAGTCGGTTCTCTTAAAATTCCCTAAGGGGGAACTTTATTACCAGAGAGATGCTGTCTCCGTAAATTTACTCAAATACGTTTTACAAGATTCCGAAGGAAAGGGCAGATAATTTAAACTTGAGGACGTACTTTGACTTATCCCTGAGCACTGACATGTGAACGCCTGGATGACCTTGAACACACCTAAGCAGCAGCTTTCTCGAAATTCTTGGAGATTAGATTTGCCAAGAAAAAAGTCCTCCTCGGCCTTGTCAGCCTTCCTGAAGCAGAAAGCGTAACACTTCGCAACCGGAGTTAAAAAGTTATGTACATGATTACGTGCAGGGAAGAGTGGATGATCTGTTCGTTACAAATGAGGAAGCGACCGCTTTGAGCAACGAGTGTTAACTCATGTGTTCTGCTTGGAAGAGAAAAAAGCAACCCTTAAGCATAAAAATAGTTATTAATAAATGCAGTTTTTCCAAAATGAAGCAGATCAAATAAACCTGAAGATGTTTAATGAAAACAAAAGTATTCCGGAACCCAGAAGGCAACAGTGGCGCCAGAAAACTTAATTTCATTGTGAGGAATCTACATTGTACACGTTTTTCAACAAAACTAATTTTATAAAATAAAGCACAGCTTCGTGCAATTTAATATCAACCTTCAAGAATTTTCCGAGCAGGTAAAAGAAAATGCTCGTAAATTCAACTTGAACACTCGTAGCCTTTAAATGAAGAGAGTAACTAAACTCTCCGCGGACCATCCACTTCGTTAATCTCATACAGCAGTAAGTGATTCCAGCATTGGGGTTAAACACCTGTGGACACGAAAGGCATATCAACCAAACTATCAAGACTATTCAAAAGGTATTTGCAAAACATCTTTATACACAATAACTGAAAAACTTGTCACGGCAGAAAATTATGTGAAAACAAACTTCTCGGTACCTTGATTAATAAAACCAGCGAATTTCATGAAAGACTGTACATTTTGGTCTGACCAAATAAAAATCGTGAGGAAAATGAGCACACCCATTCCAAGGAAGAAGCGTTCCCTAAGTCCGTTTAGGGAGGGGCATTTTCCTTAAAGCATATGCCAAAACTAATTATGACATGAGCTATCCAATGATTCCTAGTAATAGTTTTCCCAGGGAAATTATCTCTCTCTCTCTCTCTCTCTCTCTCTCTCTCTCTCTCTCTCTCTCTCTCTCTCTCTCTCTCTCTGAGGATCAAAACACTCAAAATCATTGAATTCCTCCAAACACTATGTTTCTGCCTGCTTAACCCTTGCAGCATTTGCATAAGATTCCCCTTCTGACCTCAGCCTCATCTTATCCCTGTAAAATCATGACCAACATCCAACACAAATTTCACTAACACGAAGCGCGATAAATAAATGAATAATTCGGAAAGTTACAACAGGTCAGACCTGAAGCATAAATTTATTTCATATTTTCATTGGCCTTAAATTAGAATTTTAGATTTGGAAGACCTCAAGACATAACAAAAAAGGGAAGACCTCAAAATTTGAAAATAAGAAGGATGCAAGTCACCTAGCTAGGAAGAACAAGAGAAAACAGTGAAAATTCCATTTCTGCCCACATTCTTCATTGATTCGTGGTAATATTCTAAGAAGTTTGATAAAAAAAACATACGTACAGAACAAATTTGCCAATACTGTATAACTTTTGTATGGGAATATATATGGGATACCTGCCAGCATCTTTATATATATATCCGTAACCTTTCCTACATATGTATATCGTATTGGCATCCATAACACCAAGAGGGTTTTTACGGAATGATTATTTTTTCTGAGAATATTATTCCCAAGATGGAAACAACTCTTTACCACACAAGATATATTTGTCCTCGAGTGGGACGTCTGGAAGTTTGACGAGAATGATTGGTTTCATAAGTCCCTCACAACTTCGCTTTTTGATAATGTTTTTGCTCCCCCGAGAGAGAGAGAGAGAGAGAGAGAGAGAGAGAGAGAGAGAGAGAGAGAGTCATCTAACCTGTAATATTTTGTATCCCGTTCCATTCATGAACAAAAATAGAAGCAGTTCGACAGATTCTCCAAGAGTTGCAGGAGATATTTATAACTGAATATGACAGTATTTCGCTATGGCTAACACTTAGATGTTGCCTAAGGATGAAACTAAACCAAACTGATGTTAGAACGGACGATCGAATTCCAAAGTTCCCGCTTTTTCTGACTATACAATTGCTTCTTTATCTCGTACTTGCGATTTATAGACATGATTGTCTTCTTATTGTTTTAGCTTAGAGCTTCCGCTATTAAAGCAATTCTTCGAGTTGAAATGGCTGGCTTGAAACCGCGTTTTTTTTAGCTTACTCAAAACTAAATTGTTGTTGATGTTCTTGTTCTTGTTCTTGTTCTTGTTGGAGGGTAGGAAAGGTTTAAAGAAGAGCCTAAAAAGGTCTCAAAAAGGTGTTTCTCATTGAGTTAAAGGTACAGGAACTTTAGGAGAGGATATTTATGACTTATTTTATAAATGAAAATGTAAAAAATACTGTGCATGCTAAACAGTATAGAAAAATTATATCTAATAAAATATAGCGTATACGTTTTAATTTTCGTTGGTGAAACAGGGCTCTATTTAACTGTAGATTTTAGGACGTTTTAATTTACGTTAAAATTTAAAAATTAAATATTTACAACTTATGCGTGGGCCCCGAGTAAGATGGAGGTTGGATCATGCCTTCTTTTTACTTCTTTCGAAAACAAAAACAGCTGA
>NC_061107.1:125867487-125872487 GCF_015104395.2 Macrobrachium nipponense
TGTTTTTAATTTACAAACATGCTACGTACCACCTGACCTCCTCTTAACTTGGTTACAGTTACAGCAACCCGTATCTTGTTGACAAACTTCTAGTATACCACAAGGTTAGAGGCAAAAACTCGACCAAAGTTTATTTCAACGATATTTGAACATGGTTTATCGATCATCCGAATTTCATGGCTTCCAGAGAGGAAAATGATAGAAAATTGAAGCAAATTGTTCGTCTGCGCAGAGTTTGCTCTTTGTCTCTCCCCCCCTCCCACTCAAAGTTCCAATGATTGAGCTACGCTGATTATTAAGATGAATGGTGCTGAAGACAGCGGACGGTTCATGAGGAGATTTAATTCTACGGACGGTCGGGAAGAATTTTCTCATCCGGAGTCATGGAATACATTGCAGTAGTCGGTTCATTTTGTGTGCCTGGAATCCATAAGAATGGAGAATAATTTGGAAATAGAAACTGGAAGGGTTTCGATGAAAGTACCTGGATTCTGGAAAACTTTCATAAATATGGGGCTTGCTGTTCACTAACTGACTGAAGGACAAGTGCAACAAATAAAAATGCGCAATTGAGTTTCCTGTACAGCGCTTAATGCTGTATGAAAATCTCGATGTGCTGCAGTATGAAACTCTCAGCCACAAGTGAAGATGCCTCAGCGACTGACACCTCAACTGAGGCTAGAGGGCCACAATTTGGTATGCTTCATGCTTGGAGGGTAGATGATAGACTTATCATTCTGCATCCCTCTAGCCTCAGTAGTTTTTAAGATCTGAGGGCGGACAGACAAAGCCATTTCAAAAGTTTTCTTTTACAGAAAACTGAAAAGAGACAGCTTCATTGAAAACGCCGAAATAAATGCAATTCAGAAAAGTAACTGATAATTAGACAGACAAAAGAGAGAGAGGAACATTTAAATAAATGAATAAAACATGGGTTGCGGATAAAAACACCAAAGCGGAAACAATATATATAAAATTCAAAGATGGCATGACCGGATTAGTGGTGAGTCTTTGTAGTTATGAATGGCGGTGAAAGGTGATTAATAGCATTAAGTGGTGGGAAATGAAATTCCAGTTCTAGTGAATAATAAAAAGGAAACGGTTAAATATGCAGTTTCAGGGCAAGCTAAGTGATTAGGTAACATTATGCAAAAGGATGAATACATCGGTTGAAGACAAAATGAAAGAAGGAAATTACTGAAAGTTTATGGCAAATCCTGCCACGTAAGTGAGGGAAAAAAATTGGGGGAAAAAGTAAATGCATTACGAAAGCTTAAGGATCAAAAGGGTCGTTAAAGAGAGTGTAGTCCTATCTGGAAGAGTAGTATTTTGAAGAACAGCTGAATGCCACAATGGCAGTGGCATATTTACTACATAGATACTAAAGCACCCGTGGTTACTATTAGATTTAAGAGCGTTGGCATTAAGCGAATGTTCGGGCCTTACAAGTGTGTAATGTTAGTGAATTCACATATCATGTCTTGCTTGGAGACAGGCTGAGCTGTAGGGGCAGCTTTCTTGAGTGAAGGAATTTGGTACGTAAGCATTTTTAATCGAGAGGCTGCTCGTCTTGGCATCAAGTATGTACATTCGTTTGTACGGATGGTGCAGGTCTAATCGACCAGGGCACTTGCGAAAGTCACATTCCTTTTGGTGAGGAAAAAAAAAGAGGTCAGTTTGGTACACACCGGTGTCGGGAGAGAAAACCCCCATCTAAAAGGTATGGCACATATTTTGTAAGACTTAGAAAACCGTTACCTTTGAAAAGAGAGAGAAGTGTGAAGTGTGAAATACATTCTTTTACTTAAATTACTTTGAAAAGAGTGATGTGTGAAGTGTATCTTTTATCCATTATTATCTTTATTACAGATGGGTTCTATTCCATGGTATTAGAGATGGGATTCTCTAACCTGACTAAAACAATGAACCTATTGACATTCTGGGTCTGGGAGTGAATTCTTATCCAGGGGGGTAGAATGATAACTTACTAGTTTTCTTTGTGGGCAGATTTGGGTTTTTGTCACTATGACTTGTTAATCATTTTGTTTTATTTTCTATTCATCTTCTTTTGGTAATAAAATAGTATATTTTGTACTTACATGATCTTAATAGCCTAATGACATGTTTGCAAACAGAGGGCACCGTTGACAACAGGTAAGGGTTTCCAATTTGTGTTGTTTTAACAAAATGGGGGTAAGATATATATATATATATATATATATATATATATATATATATATATATATGCCTTAATAACATATCTAATATAGTAATAAACAGAAACGCTCTTTGGACAACCAGGCCACAGGGCTGTTTGTGTTCGGACTACTTTTATAGTGAATTACCACAAACCATATTGTTAGAAGAAATTTCATTTTTGTTAAACAATGCACCTCTCAAAGGCATATTTCTATCCTACGGGATGATCCTATTTTTTCCCTTGAACACTTGAAATATTTTCATTGCTTGCAAGATTAACTCTGACGGAAACCCTCGTCTTCCCACGATTATTTTTCCTGTGCCACTATCTTCGATGTGGATCATGTAATACATTTTTGGACATATCTTCTAAACTGAATGTATAGTGAAAAGTACAGGTTAGTTTAGGTTAGCAACGATGGGGAATTCATCTTAGCTGTAAGATGTCAAGAAAATACTCAAGTGAAAGCTATGACACAGGGTCTTTGTTAATTAACAGATAGGACGTCTTGAAACCGTTGATTTCTGTCGAAATATATATTTATCCCACGAATTACACGGCTTAAATGGATGATACCACGCCACAAACTGTATTAAAAATGAAGAATGATGAAAATTATACAGTAAGCTTCAGTATCATCGGGTGAAAATACTTTTTTTACTTCAGCAGCGGCAGAAATTCACAGAATTTGGGATGAAGTTTTTCTCTCGTATCCCCATTTCTCCACTTGCTAGTTCTCACATGCCTATCAATCACTTTCATTGAATCATAAAACTTACTAAATAGGTAACTAAAAGCAACTATGATCTAACGTAGAGCTTCTTATCCTTCAAGGGACCGTCAAATAAAACTGCGTTGCGTCATCTTCTCTTGCTTTCATCAGTATCTTACCGATTATAAAAAAACACTGTTGGTGTGTTTTTTTTTAGCAGAAGGGGATGCCAGATGTATTAGAAAAAGAGCTATGTGAGAAAAAATTTTTTAAAAAAGCATCTTGGTAAGATCACAGCAGGAGTGGCGCATGAGATGATTACATTTATAACAATTTGTAATAACGCTATGTTTCCTTAGCTCTCGTTTTCATGTCCTGTCTCGTGTACCTTGACAAAGTTTCAACAGGGAACAGCTCGAGTTGAAGTACCGTTGATGATGAAACCGGTATTTGGGGAGTGAGAGTAGAAAAGTCTGGTTCTAAATCGTACACTTTTAGCCGTTCAAGGATAGAATTAATGAAGATCCAAAGCAAATACAACTGAGGGTGTGTTATACAAGTACAGATGGGCGTTTGCGAAAGTAGGTTGCAAGCTTTCATAACGAATTTGGGGTAAGTTTGAAAACATTAATAATAAAACGTACAGATTTGTTGCAACACTACTAGACCCCGACAAACAATTGCGTTTTCCGTTTAAAGGTATTTTTATTTAGATCTAGAGAGATGATAAATATGTTTAAAAAAGCACAGCAGACATGTGACCCGCTTCGTAGGATTATAGAAGAGAAGTATGTGAATTACAGTATTTGTAAATGTTATTGAGACTATACTCTGTTTTTTTTTTCCATCTGTCCATCCGCCTGTGGTGTTTTCGCATGGTAACACTGCGTCCGGGGGCTTTAAACATGCCCAAACACCACTGGCAGATGGACAGATGGAAAAAAAAAACAGAGTATAGTGGAAGAAATGATGTAGAGGTGATTCAGGTCGTTTTGACAGGCATTTGCCTATAAAGAGAGAGGGAATGAATGCATAAGAAAAGAATGCATAAATCGAAAGTCTCCAGCTGCTGCAAGAATGAACGACCCATGGCATTTAGCAGCTCAACTGCACAAAGGAGAGATGATTAATGGGGCATCATCAGCTTCCACTGTTGAGTCTTATGTACACGAGCATGATTCAGCCGTGACGCCATAGAATCTTTTCACACAAGAGATGGACCTTTGAATCACAAGCTAGAGAATGAATGTGACCGATGCACCTGTATATCGTACAAACGCAGTGGTTGACTTTCTGTATGGAGATGGGGTATTGTGAGTATATATATATATATATATATATATATATATATATATATCTATATATATATATATTTATAATGAAAATGGGGGGTTGGTGAGATATATATGTGTGTGTGTATGTGTGTGTGTGTGTGCATACATATATGTGTATAAGTGTGGCGTGTGCTTGTGTGCATGTATGAGTGTGTTATATATATATATATATATATATATATATATATATATATATATTATATATATATATATATATATATATACATAGAGGTATAGATATCTATATCTATATCTATAACTATAGCTATATAAATATACTTGCTTAAAAAATCACAGTAGATGCACGTGACTTCATTAAATAAGCGAATACCACAGGAAAATGATAGGCAGAAATCCAAGCGCTTTCGTCTTTACTAAGACATCGTCAAGGGACGAATGAAATACAGCTGGAAAAGAAGAAAGTTACTAGGTAAACAAAAAGATCAAGAATACCAGATGGTTAATTGTCAAAAGGGTAAAAATCAAGAGATATTTCATCCGTTCCTTGACAATGTCTTAGTAAAGCCGAAAGCTCTTGGATTTCTGCCTATCATTTTTCCTGCGGTATTCGCTTACTTATATATATATATATATATATATATATATATATATATATATATATATATATATATATATATATATATATATATTATATATATATATAAATATATATATATATATATATATATATATATATATATATATACTATTATATATATGCAGAAGCCAGGTACTATGTCGTACCTCTAAGTAA
>NC_061107.1:125877487-125909987 GCF_015104395.2 Macrobrachium nipponense
CATTATTTTGTACATATGTAGAGATTTAGACCATCCTATTAACTGGAGTCAAGCAAGAGCCTTAGTCCCATGTAATGACACAGTTAAAAGGAATATCATTGAATCTTGTTTTATCAAATCAAATAATAGAAATGTTCTAAATTTAAGTCTTGGTTTATTTAAAATTGATGCTTTCATAATGAAAAAAAGTTGTAGATAACAAATATAAGCAACAACAAAATTAATATATTCAGTTTTACTTGTTTGGACTGTAAAGATACTTTGTAATTTCGGTTAGGGTCAGAATCTGTTTAAGTTTGTGACCGTGTGATATCCGATAATCCTGGATTATCCCTTTTAATTTTTACCCTTTTGATAATTAACCATCTGGTATTCCCTGATCTTGTTTGTACCTGAGGCCTTCCTCTCCGATTGTACTTTAGTAGCTCCTTGACGATGTCTGAATAAGACGAAAGCGCTTGGATTCCTGTCTATCATTTCCCGTGGTATTCGCTTATTTATGAAGTCACGTGCATCTACTGTGATTTTTTAAGCATATATATATATATATATATATATATATATATATATATATATATATATATATATATATATATAATATATATTATATAATGTGTGTGTAATTGTGTATAGCGTTTGCGTACATAAGCAAATGTAAGCATCTCATATACTCGCTTAATTATCTATAGTGATCATCACCATACCTGATTAATCAGTCATTATTGACAAGCTCTAGGCCTTGATTACTGATAGGGTGATCATTCTTTATACGTTATGATGGCTGCTTATCTCTGTCACTTGTTTAAACAGCAGGGAGGTGGCTGCTATAGTTGACATTTATTTATGATTAATTTTTTTTTTTTTGTGTACCTTAGTTTTATTCAAGAGGAAGTTTTAAAATCTGCTATGCAGTATTCAAGTGACCATAACCACCTTTCTTGGATGTTTTAGTCTCGCGACAAGATGATCGTTTTAACACGTTAGTTTTATAGAACGATAACTTATAGGTTCAAATTTTTATAGTCACTGTCTTCATGGTTTTAAATTAAACGCTACATTACTTTATCGCCTTTTCATTAACATCTAGTTGGCAGGTTTTTACATAGTTCAATAGTAATTATTTTCCTACCACCCTTTTTCAAAGTATTTAGAACATTGAACACTGCAGAATATTATCACTGCAGAGGAAAAGAACTGCAAAATACAAACGCAATGCTGACCTGCAATAGTTCCCTTAATGTTAAGACGCAGATCCGCCCTACTCCGTTTTCTATCAGCCCATTAAAATAATCTTAATCTCTGTGTTTACTGATACCTCTCAATTCGCTTACTAAATCTCAATCTCGGGGCCCATACTCATAGAGAAAATTGGAGAAATAATAGTTACTTATTCACAAATACTTTATAATAATATATATATATATATATATATATATATATATATATATATATATATATATATATATATAGATATATATACACATACACATATATATTATGTATGTATAACTGAGTCATGAATATATGTATATATACATATATAGTATATATATGTATATACATATATATGTATATATGTATATATACATATATATATATATATATATATATATATATAATGTAATGTATGTATATGGGTGCTTCACACTAAATTTTATTAAGATAGTGTTATAAAGTGATAGCTATATTGTTCAATGAAAGAGAGAGAGAGAGAGAGAGAGAGAGAGAGAGAGAACAAAGGCATAGTTCCAATATTCCGGTGTACTGTTTTATTGGCTTATGGATAAGTATCCTAGTTTTCAATTATCAACAATCTTACTTCTTGTGATTGCTTTCCATCCCTGTTGACATCGTATCCCCTCTCTGCAATCTCTTCAGATGCAAACGCTCAAACAATGAGCAGAGTAAAGTGAGACAAGGGAAAGAGGCATGATCTGCACAGATTAACTTCTCTCTCTCTCTCTCTCTCTCTCTCTCTCTCTCTCTCTCTGCCATATTTTACCTAAGCAATATAACAATAATTTCATAACACTATTTTATCACAAGTTTTGCAACTATATTAAATTACAGAACCCAATTATTCCTGCACTCAGGTTGATGTAAATTCCATTACAGAGAGAGAGAGAGAGAGAGAGAGAGAGAGAGAGAGAGAGAGAGAGAGATGATGCATATTGAAGGACATATCTCTCTCTCCCGTCACAGATATTTTTTTTATTGTAGAGAGAGTGAGAGAATGGGACGCAGTACTGAATGACCTCTCTCTCTCTCTCTCTCTCTCTCTCTCTCTCTCTCTCTCTCTCCTATCAAAGGCTCATCAACTTTCTTCACAAATTATAGGCTGATTTTACACACCAATGTACTGTACCGGCAAATGTTTCTAAAGGAGTTTTAGAGTAGCCCGAAGGTCACGTGTCGGAAATCGTTTAAGAAAGATTGTAATAATAATGAATAATCGAGTTTACGAGCTTGCCCTTTCCTCATAGTTCATCCAAGTGACTGAATAAATAAATAAGTAAAAGAAACTTTAAAATGCGCTTTTATTAAAATGCACTAAAAAGTAAAACATTATTGTTTTAGACACCATTGTTTTACTATAATTAATCATGTCTACAAAAATAAAAATTTGGGAAATGCTACAAGAAAAGAAATATATTTTCGCTTACTCGGGTAGTAAGTCTACAAACTATTTTTTTGTTATTGGGAGGGAAGTGTATGGGAAATGTTTAAAAAGATCTAAAAAAAAAGGTAATTCGCGTCGAGTTAAAGATACAGGAATTTTGGGATAGGGTAGTCATGATTTATTTATTAGAATGGAAATGTAAAAAAAAAAAAAAATACCGTTCATATTAAACTGTACAGAAAATTATTTCTAATGAAATATATCGTATTTTTTTCATTTTCGTTGGGGAAACAACAGGCTATCTGTCCATAGATTTTAGCACGTTTTAATCTATTTGATGTACTGAATTTAGAGGCTATATTTCTGTTCAATTATTTCGTGTTTCCACATATAACTGAGAATATATGAACGTGTTTGATTTGTGCCCTTTGTATTTGATCCTTGTTGTTAGTATGAGTAGTATACTAATTAAGAGACTTAATTATAACGACCACTTCATGTTAAATTAAGAATAAAATGTTTGCAATTTACGTGTCAGTGGAAAATCTTGCACGCGTCCTAAGTAAGATGGAGGTTGTATCACTCCTTGTTTTATTTCTTATAGCATTTCCTTCCATGTTTGGTGTCCACGCTTTTATTTTTGTTTTTTGTTTGTATAGTGTTTTTACGTTACATGGAACCAGTAGTTATTCAGCATCGGGACCAACGGCTTTACGTGACTTCCGATCCACGTCGAGAGTGAACTTCCATCACCAGCAAATACACATCTCTAATCCCTCAGTGGAATGCTTTTTATTTTTGTAGCCATTATGAATTGTAAGGAATTTCTGGTGTGTCTCAAACAGTAATGTTTTAGTTTTCAGTGCATTTTAATTTATATATATATATACTTTTTATTTTGACAGAAGCTGCATCTGACTTATGATTGTAGCTTACGAAATTGAATGGGATATCCTGTCAAGTCAAAGAAAGTTTGAAAAATCCGTAGAGTTATTCATTTATTCTACCGGGTCACGAAGGTATGAAAAATCCGAAGATTTTCATACAAATCCTGATATACTGAGCAAGATCACTGTAAGGTTACTATTTTTTTTATCGTGTAAGACTACATTGCCACCTGTTTTGAGTAACCAAGCAAAACCTCAAATCCATCAGACGAAAGGAACAAGTCGAAAATTGAGTTATAAATTTTGACCCAAACAGACAGACAGACAGACAGAGGTAGAAGTCAAGTTAAATCAAAGCATGTAATAAAGCCATGTAAAAGATCTGAAATATCAGGTTCTAATGTACATAAGCCAACAGAGAAAACAGATTCAGAGGGGAAATGCCTGCAGCTATGCACATCTGCTTGATTATTGTCGCAACTGTTATTCTTTTACCTTATGCTAGATCATCAATCATTACTTTTAACTGTTAACTATTTTGTCGATATCGTATAGCACTAATGCATGATATCACTTCAATCAGGTTTCTTTGTCATAAACCGCCATAGGTTTAGGGAAGAAATACGATGGCAAATTTTAATCTCAAAATGTGAGTTGTGCCTATTTCCTGGCACATGTGTGGGTTGCGTGTGTGTGTAAAAATAGAAATGGTTCTTTGTTATGACAATTCTTGTCATTGTGACCACCGAACGAGTGACGGCGAATGAACTTGATAACACGCTAACAATATATAACAAGTAACAAATAACCGAATGAATCCAATCCATAACAAAGCTGCGCATGGATAGTCCATGTCGAACCCCCGCCCCCATTCTTTCCCAAACGCCACCCAAAAAAAAAAAAAAAAAATTAGATGGTTGTAAAGCCATTCTGCAAACGAATTCCCGAAATCCCGCAGCGTAAGTAATAAGACAATGCGTGACTGTCTTTCTTAATATGAACCAAAGAGAACATAAAAATAAATGAGAGGGAAAAATTGGCGTCTTTTGCTTCGCACTGATATAAGGCGCCATAGACGACAGTCTTATGGTACACTTGCGAACTTTTTTTAAATCATTTGTTAAGCTCTGCAGAGAGAGAGAGAGAGAGAGAGAGAGAGAGAGAGAGAGAGAGAGAGAGATGAAAGCTTAATTGCATTTTATACTTGGAACTAATATAAAAAGGGATTAAGACTTTTTATATGTATACGTGTGTATGTACTTATACAGCCATCAGCGTCTTCAATGCTTTTAGAAACAACACCTTACAACAATATATTTAAGATATTCCATATTTATAAAAGTAATATTTGGCTTTCTTTAATGTTCGGAGACTCCACGTACGTTTCCTATGGTTTCCAGGAAGCCATGGGTGAATAAGGCATAACATTTCTAGAAAGTGACTTTCCTTGGGTCTGTGTCAGAGTTTCAAATGTTAGTAAGCTTTCAAGATGGCTTGGGTCTGCGTCAGAGCTTCAAATGTTAGTAAGCTTTCAAGATGGCTTGGGTCTGCGTCAGAGCTTCAAATGTTAGTAAGCTTTCTAGATGGCTTGGGTCTTTGTCAGAGCTTCAAATGTTAGTAAGCTTTCTAGATGGCTTGGGTCTTTGTCAGAGCTTCAACTGTTGTAAGCTTTCTAGATGGCTGGGTCTGTGTCAGAGCTTTCAAATGTTAGTAAGCTTTCTAGATGGCTTGGGTCCTTGTCAGAGCTTCAATGTTAGTAAGCTTTCTAGATGGCTTGGGATATTCCATATTTATAAAAGTAATATTTGGCTTTATTTATGTCGAAGCCCCACTTTCCCGTTTCCTATGGTTTCCAGGAAGCCATGGGTGAATAAGGCATAACATTTCTAGAAAGTGACTTTCCTTGGGTCTGTGTCAGAGTTTCAAATGTTAGTAAGCTTTCAAGATGGCTTGGGTCTGCGTCAGAGCTTCAAATGTTAGTAAGCTTTCAAGATGGCTTGGGTCTGCGTCAGAGCTTCAAATGTTAGTAAGCTTTCTAGATGGCTTGGGTCTTTGTCAGAGCTTCAAATGTTTAGTAAGCTTTCCTGAGATGGCTTGGGGTCCCCTGTGTCAGAGCTTTTCAAATGTTTTAGTAAGCGTTTCTAGATGGCTTTAGGTCTGTGTCAGAGCTTCAAACTGTTTTAGTACAAGCTTTCCTCAGATGGCCTTTGGGTCCTTGTCAGAGCTTCAAATGTAGTAAGCAAGCTTTCTAGAATGGCTTGGGTCTTTGGTCCATGAGCTTTCAATGTTTAGTAAGCTTTCTAGATATGGCTTGGGTCTTTTGTCAGAGCTTCAAATGTTTAGTAAGCTTTATTCTAGATGGCTTGGGTCTTTGTCAGAGCTTCAAATGTTAGTAAGCTTTCTAGATGGCTTGGGTCTTTGTCAGAGCTTCAGATGTTAGTAAGAAAGATGGCTTGGGTCTGTGTCAAAACTTCAAATGTTAGTAAGCTTTCCTGTTGTTTAACCATAAAAACAGCTCCGTACACTTCAAAAACACATTGTGACAAAACTATTTTTCACGGATTTAATCCTTCTTAGAGCTACAAGCGACGTGTTTCAAGGACATACCATTCCTTTATATACATACACAGAAATGAGAATGCTTAGGTGGATGTCTGGGGTAACAAGAGTGGATAGGATCAGAAATGACTACATAAGGGGTGGGCAACTAAGGTGGTGGAAGTATCAAAGAAAGTGCAGGAGGGGAGGCTGAGATGGTATGGACACCTGTTGAGGAGAGATGAGGACCACGCTGGGAGACATACTATGGGGGTGGAGGTGCAAGAAGAAAAAAGAGGGAGACCAAGAAAGAGATGGAAGGACTGTGTGAGAGGAGACTTAAATGAGAAGGGAATTGATGAGGCAGAAGCACAAGATAGAAATAGATGGAAACGGCTCATCCGAAACGGCGAACCCCATATAAAATGGGAAACAAGCTGGGAAGAAGAAGAAGAAGATGTTACGCCTTCGTTTTGAAAGCGTCTTATACTCCACCTACCTTGAAAGAGACGCAAAAGAATTTGTAGCCCTGATTTTCGAAGCCTCTCTCTCTCTCTCTCTCTCTCTCTCTCTCTCTCTCTCTCTCTCTCTCTCTCTCAGAACCAATTCTTAACTAAGGCAACCAAATTAAATTCTCAATTACAAAAATAGAATGTGTTCTTAAAATCTAGCACGGCACTGGTTAATTAAAGAGATGCCTCAAGAACCTTAGCTTCAACAATAGAGAACGGAAATCGAACAGAAAATGGGAAACCAAATCCTCAGCAAAAAACAGAAGTCAAACATCTCTTTCACACAGAGCTTTACTAACTACGTCATATTAATTATCAGAAGTCTTATGGTCTTTCAACTACCAGACCACTTCCAAGCACCATTTCAAATGCTCATTACCTCGGAGCATTTTTCTCCCTCAGATAACATCTTTTTGGGAAAAAATTTCTCAACATAAATACAACTGAAATTATCTGGGAAATTATAAAAGTGGCACACACAAAATAAAAATGGTAACAAAATCACGTTTCAAATACGTAGGGAATACAGATAAACAAAAGCACCTGAAATGGAACAATTCTTCCAACTGGTAAAATTGGTCCAAGTTATTAAGTTCCAAAGTTCAACACTTACTTCTGTCTGCCGGGATTTCCAATTCCCAAAACGTTCCAACAACTGACTATTCCCAAGACGTTCCAACAATCGACTAAGTGCTATCGTGGCCGATCCAGAGTGGCAGATTCTTTCCACGAAGTAACTCATAACACACATGCGCGTTATACGTTTCCTTGTCACACCCAATAACGGAAAAAAACCATCATGACGTTTTCATCAGGTCATTGATCGAAAGATGATGCGTCTCACTTACGACATGTGATTGGCATTTTCAGTTCCTAAAGAGGGCGAACCAAAAAGTTGAAGAAGTACCAGATTGTGATTAGCACACGCCACTCGCGCATAAACAGTGCTAAGCTGTGCACTTATTGACCAAACGCATCTACACAACCCTGTAAGTATCATTATGATATAAACTATATATTAACGTTTATATATTTATATATATATATATATATATATATATATATATATATATATATATGTATATGTATTTGTACATATATATTGTAGACTATAATCACAGTTTTTTTCCTGCAGACATGATTTGATTAGCAAACCCTTTGACAATAAGAAATGTTTATGTACTCAATGCATGTATTCATGAGACACATGCACTCACATACGTGCAGACAGGTGATGTATACAAATGTGTGTACACACACACACACACACACACATATATATAATATATATATATATATATATATATATATATATATAAAAATATATATATATATATAGTTGCTAAGAGTATTTACGAATAATGAATACTTTCATGAAGCCCTCTGCTTTTCAACATTTGATTTTCCGAACAAGTGCAAATGATGGGCGAATCCAGCAGCCAACAGAGAAGCAAATAGGCCTCTATGGGATACACCTAGCTCTACTTATCCATTCGTTACTGCCATTGTCCATCCTTGACGTCTCTCCCTCTTAAAGTCCTCTCAATATTCCCATCTCCCTAATGAATTCGCTCTTCTGCCGAGATTCTATCATCTTCCTGGCAACCTGAACGACAAGGGCATAGGATACCTGAATTGCCAGAAGGCACGAGTAATGGGTACGCATGCTCCTCTGGGCCCATGCCAAGCCAAACCAAAAGCACAAGAACAGGAATGCATATAATGATGAGGTCAGAGGTCAAGAAGAAGCAATACTGGACAGACTTCTATCAGAAGCAGACTTCTTGCCGAACGGCCAATCTGCCGCCCACCCACAGGGATCCTCTCGGTCTATTGCTGACCGAACCAGTGCTGCATGAGTGCCAACTGTTGATGCCCCTTTGGACAAAACTTCCAACTGGCCCTACATTCTAAATTCTTTGTGCCAGGAGTTCAGAATAGGTGTCCCATGTTGCCTTGCCCTTCATCAGTCAACTTTGAGAAGATTTCCTCAGGATATAATCTGTAAAATTGTGGCACATGACTTGTGCAGTATCCTTATAGGTTATTAAGAGTCTTGTATGAGGTTCTCTCAGAGTATAATCTGAATGCTTGTGGAACCCTTGCTTTGTCAATTGACAAAACCGAGATGCCAAGGAGTCAGTGCTTAGAGCTCCCTTGTGTTACTCTTCTGATTTTATGCAATTAAAACTAATTAAGGCAGACATTAATTTTCTCTCTAAGTCCCAAATTATGCTTAAATGATACGAATTCCCTCCTCTTTTTCTACAAGTGTCGATAAACTACGCAGTCATGATTATGGTGACACGAGTTCGTTTCTCGCTACCGGACATCATAATTTCTTCATATTTCTTGAGCTTGGATCTTAAGGCTTTGTAGTGACAAGCGTATCCATGTGTGTGTGTGTGTGTGTGTGTGTACATATATATAATAAATGAGTAATCATTAAATTTATGAATATTATAAAATGATTCAGATTCTTGATGAATAAAAGGGTTTTGACGTCTCATGACTTCATTCTTTCTTTCTAAATTGCATCGGGAATTCCACCGAGTCACAGCAAGGCCAGGGTCATAGCCTCCTTTGGTTTCCCGCGACTCGACTGAAGATTTAAAATCTAGCTGGAGGTCCATTACCTCTTAGATATCCTATGCATTGTAAGCTTCATATTTGGACTGAGAGAGAGAGAGAGAGAGAGAGAGAGAGAGAGAGAGAGAGAGAGAGAGAGAAAGCATAACATTTTAAGTCAGGGCTTAGCGCAATATTTTTCAGAATATCGATTTACCTATTTCAGAAGAACAGTTTATTCAGAGCAAACAATAGCTCTGCTACGGTAAATTTTATCCCTTCAGTTACAAGGATCAGTAAGCATGAAAATCTAGAAAACGCTAACTGGCTTTTCGATTTCTGCACAATGGTTTTTATAGCGGCGAGAATGTTACTGCTTCTAACGAACAGTCGATCAAGTTAAGATAGGAATAATTTTGACATTCGTCTAATTCCAGACCGTATCAAATAAAGCTAGCATTACAACACAGAGGAAAATCTTACTTCGATCATTATCAGAGACTCACTTTTTAAACCTTTCATTTCGTGTAAAAGAGTGACTTTTATTACTCTTTAGAAAAAAATGGTTACGGGAAAAACGAATGTAATCACACTTCCACTAAAATCAAACTGACTGATACGTAATTCTATCGCCCACTATGCTAACTTAATTCTTTCAATGATCCTATAAAGCTTATAATTAAAATCAAAGTCATCCATTCAATACCTCTCCATAGTAATTCCGAGGATCGATTTTTATGCCAAACACTATTTGCATCAGTGCGTTTGAATCTCTCTCTCTCTCTCTCTCTCGTACATCACCTTCCATTTCAACATTGGCCTGCAGTTACTTGTCATTCATAACGTGAATGCACGTAAGTAGAGGTTCACCTCTGAATTCTTTTCATTCAGCAAAACAGAAAGAATGTGACGTCAAGTGGCTGTTGCCGTTAGTGCTATTCTATAGACAAATCTGGATACCATTACAAATACGAAGTCAGCACTGCATTGTAGTACCTATTATGCCAATATTTTGGGCACAAAATGGGATAACATTGCATCGATATCGAAATTGTTTCTAATCTTACAACAAAACCATGCCATTCAAAGATCCATTTCTTAATTAGGTTAAGCATTATAATTATAAATAAAATAAAAAAAAGTGACCGCCGGGAGCCTTTATACTATGCTATTTTGTGATTGGACGCATACGGCCTCATAACCGGCAAAGAAGAAAGATATAAGTCGAGAGTTTCTCGACGATAACTCAAGATTTTCAGGCTCTTGCCACCTGTGCAGGACAAAAACTGAGTCTAAAATACACACTGACTCCGGACCAGCAAAAACAGGTGCTGGCTACACAATCATAAGTACATTTTCTAAATGTTTTTTCATAAAATATACCAAATCATACAAAAAACATGCTATGCTATCTAAATTTACATTAATCTCAAAGCTATCTAAATTTACGTTAACCTTAATCAAGAAACAAAAAGGAATTCTGGACCCCGTGCTGGCCGTCAATCAAGATTCAAAAATGATCTAAATTCTGACATAGTTCACTAATATCGCAACTTAATTGAGCCCGCTAATGTTAGCGGAACTACTGGACATATACGTGTCGATGGAGAGCAACGATCGGCCTCAATTAAGTTGGATAAGTGACGATATAAATACCTATTGTTTCAAGCAATATCTAGCCAGTGTCCGGCCCTCTATACTCTATTTTTTTCCATCTGTCCATCCGCCAGTGGTGTTTGCGCATGGTAACACTGCGTCCCAGGCTTTAAATAATATCCTATTTCGAATATTAACGTGTAATTCGCATACAGTAAATTATTAGAACACTTTTCAGTTGCAAATGTACACCAAGATATCCTTTATTTACCTAAAACTTACACATAGCGTAACTATTTAAAGCCCGGGACGCAGTGTTACCATGCACGACCACTACAGGCGGATGGACGGAGGGAAAAAAACAGAGTATAGTCAAGAACACAACTACTGCACGTGTGACTGTGACCTCAGTCGTCTCTAGCAGAAGAATGAACAAGGTGGCTGCTGCAGCATTGCTTCGGCCGCAATTTCGAGAAATGGCCACATTGCCAAATTTACATTCACAAGCAAGTTTCTCAGATCCAAAACTCTAGTTAACTAATAATGCAGCTTCATGTGCACTTTCCAGGAATAAAGCACATACAACAAATGAAATAATTTCAGCATTTTCCAATCCAGAACCATCGCGTAACTTCCACGTCAGCCCAGCTAGACACGTCTATATACCTTGATCGCTACGTTCGCTAATTCAACTGACATTTTAAAACGACTAGATAGGAAGTTTATGTTGGCAAAATCCCTGCACAAGATTTTGTCGACATTTTGCTTTTGCCTCCTTCATATTAATACTGAAGTTTTCACAAAATATAGTGTTTCATTTCTGTTTATGTCCCACACTAATCAGAATTCAAAGGCACAACCGCTGATTTTTCGTTAAACTCTCGGTATTCTTCCCTGGCAAAAATAAGATAAAAAAAGCGACAACGAAATTTTAGCGACGTTCGCACGCGACTTCCTTTGTGTGTTATTCCCCGTCGCGGGCGCTTGAAATAATAGACAAAGAAAACGAAGGAATGATGCAGAAACTGATAACGCACATGAAAGGATAAACAATGAGAAAGATGATGATAAGGGAACAGGACAGAAAAAAATGGGTAATGAAAAAATGCCGTGAAGGAGAGGAGAAAAGAGAAGTACAAATATTAATATGGAGACAGACACAAAGAACCCGAGTGATGAAAGAGGAATTTCAGGAAAAGGAGGAAGCAGAAGGGATTTGGACTTACACTTTGTTTTCTCGCCTTTCGCAATATGAGTGGATTCGTGTGTGGAGAGAGAGAGAGAGAGAGAGAGAAGAGGGCCTATACTCTTAAGAAATAGTCTTAGATTCTATAACGTGTTTAGGCCACGCCCCACCTAATCATATCTAAAATCCTGATGGCCCCTGTGGTGATATATAATTCTTATATTCCCGTGGAGGAAGCCTAAAAGGCCATTATTTTGGTTTAAACATTCTCGAATGAGGCCCCTTAAAAATCAAAATTACCCCCCTGCCCCACGATAGGAACCACGAAAATCTCACTGCGAATACTAGCTTGAAAGACTCGCAAATACGCAAGTTTCGGAGCAAGCCACCATGTTGCATGTTTGTGCGGGGATATCGGATAAGAAGCAGGCACGCAACCGCTGTCTGTCTGTCTGCTTTTTCTCGTCTTCTTTGATCATGAACGGGAAACAACAATCGTTAGCACTCGCCAGAACACAGGGCTTCCCCAGGGATGACATCTAGTTCCCGAGGTGCTGAAAAACAGGCTCGCTTACACAGAAACCTCTCTCTCTCTCTCTCTCTCTCTCTCTCTCTCTCTCTCTCTCTCTCTCTCGTCTCTCGTTCTCTCTCTCCATCGATCTCTCTCTCTCGCTCTCTTAGCAGATATACGCATACGTAATACATCACCATTTCTTTTTCTTATACTTTCTCTTTTTTTGTCAGCCATCTCTCCATAATCTTCATTTCTTCATTTGGTTTTTGGTTTTAGGACCATCTCTCCCTCTTATTCTACTTTTATTTCTTTATTTTTCCTTTCACTGCTAAAACATTACTTCATCTTATTCTATTTGTTTTGTTTAGAAAAATTACTTTTTTTTTGGTGACCCAGAACGCTTCAAAAAATGCTAGCAAGGAATCATCTGTTAACCCAAAGTCTCATCTGCAATAAAATGAAAAGTATTAAAGTAGAAAATATATTATCCACCTGGTATATTCGGTAACACAGGATCGCGAGTGGCGTGAGCGTCGGCGGTTAAAATGCCTGGCTATTCTGTATTGATTGGTGATTCGCAGGAAAACTTTACAGGAGGTGAATAAGACTGGTGGAGAAAAAGGAATAACGATCAGTGAGGGGAAGAGAGCTTGAAAAGTATTGACAAAAGGCGCCAGGAACAAATTAGGGTTGAGTTGGTCATGAGAGCCAAAAGAATTACTCGGGTGGAACAATTCTGCTGCTTTGACACCTGGACAACATTATCTGATTCGTGTTGTGATAGGCATATTCATCATGGACGTGGCCAACCAAAAAGCTTTTGACGAAAATAAAAGTTTATTGGTAATGGGAATTTGTCATTACACTGTAAGGTTAGGATCTTGATAGGACAGTTTTCTTGTTTAGAAGCGAAACGTGGGCTATTTTTACGGCGAACGCAAAAAGATAGAAGACATAAACATATGCGGAGAGATTTGTTCTTCTGTCACGGAGAAAGTCACAAATGAGAACATTTCAGAGCTATCAGATGCAGAAGGCAATACGAAAAACTGCTGGGAGAGGAAAACTTCAGTTTCTCGCTATCTGAAGGAGAGAGGGTTTAAAGTCTGGAAAAATCCATGAAAAATCGAGGAAAGACAACGAGAGGGAGAATTAAGTCTATGATTAACGTCACGAGAGACTGCATTGCTTACGGTTGTCTATACATGAACGACAATCTTAACAGCAACTAACTTAACGTCGCCTTTAAAGTAGGTGATTTTTACTTATCTAAATCATCCTACGAAATAATATTATTATTTTCTAAAGATGATCACAACGATTTTAAAATAGGGAAACTAACGCCATAAACACCCGGGAAATAGAAAATGGAAAGGAGTCAATATTGATAAAGCTTAATTAAGCCATCAATATTTCAAATCCACTTCCAAACAGTCCATCACAGCCGGCAAAGAACTCCACATATTCTAGTGCAGTTCTATTGCTTTTATTCTTTAAAACTAAGCCCTTTATACAATTAAAAGAAAAGTAAGACGACTATGTGATGTATATGTAATATGCTATTATTCAAGAGTCCAAAACTTGAGGTCAAACATCGTTTGAGTTATTGTTCAAAATTTTCTAATATACTGGTGTGGCAAAGCCAGTATCTGAAAAACGCTCATGAATTAATTAATACATAATCAGTAATAAATGTTATGTTTAAATAGTGTTTCATTTGTTGTTAAGTCTTATCCATTCATTTTTCCTAGATCCTGTACGTTATCACTGTTCGGGTGTTTTCCCATTTATTACCGGTTAATTCCTCTCTTCTATGTCAGGAAAAATAAACTTTCCTTGGAAAAGCAGAAACAATAAGTGAATTAAAAATTCAGTCAAAACTGCCAAAGAAACAACGATGAACCGTGCGGGCCAAGGATTACCTGTTTGCGTAATAGGATTCTGTGACCTGACACTGTGTTACGAGGTTGCCTGAGAGTAGTTAGCACCAGGGTCTTTATGGCACCAAGGTCTAAAGACCTTGGTTGGCACTGTTCGAGCTCAGTGGAAGAGGGACCGAAATAATATCGGTGGAAAAAGAAACAAAACCGCCACGTTAGGGGGTGAGAAAAAATGAACTGATACCAGACATAACAGCGTTGCTTGCGATCAAACAAATGGCCTTCGATTCGATTCATTTTGGAAAGGAAACAGAAGACAGAACTTCCCAAATATGAAGCATTATCAAAAGCAGCCAACTTCATACAACTTCAGTATCTAGAGAATAGAATTAACGACATCAAGACAATATGCTTATCTTTTTTATCTTTTAGAAGCAGATTTTGCTATTAAAACTATGGCCTCTCCACAAGACGCATTTGAGGTAACCTAACCTGTTCAAGCGTTGATCAAATGAAATGCTCGATGTAACTTTGATCAAGAGAACTGAAAGATGAATGAGAAATAAAGCCAAATGATGACCTGAGACTGTAAGTTGGAGACATTGAACTGGACTGAGATACGAGATCCCCTTTCGAAAGTACTATCAGTACCAGATTCACAGATGAATCAAGACCTATTCAAGTAAAATGAAATATCAGAAAAAACGCGAATATAGGAAGAATTAGAGTGAAGAGGGTCATCGGTGAAATTGGCGAAGAGAACAGGTAATAATAAATTTGAAATTTGGAAGAGAGCATAACTGTTTCGTTGTGAAGTACATGATATAATGCGATCAAACAAAACGCTAGGAATACGTTGCATAATGTCACAAACAGAATAGCTCAAGAGACCCTTAAGCCAGGCTCTGTCAAAATCCTTAGATATTTTACAAGCAATTAATCTCTCTCTCTCTCTCTCTCTCTCTCTCTCATCTCCTCACTCTCTCTCTCTCTCTCTCATATATACACACATATATAAATATATATATATATATATATATATATATATATATATATATATATATATATGTATATATATATAATATAATATATATATATACATATATAATATATATATATATAAATATATATATATATATATGTCAATATAGTCCACAGGAGAAAAGAGAGAATAAAAGGCTCCAGTAGCTCGATAATTTCGTCTTCTACCAGGCCTCTTCAAGAGCTTTATTTTAACTTTATTTTAGCTTTATCTTTAATTTGAGTTAAAATAAAGCTCTTGAAGAGGCCTGGTGGAAGGCGAAATTATCGAGCTACTGGAGTCTTTTATTCTCTCTTTTCTCCTGTGGACTATATTGACATATCTCATCTTCGTGTTATGAAGATTATATATATATATATATATATATATATATATATATATATATATATATATATATATATTTATATATGTATATATATATATATATATATATATATATATATATACATAGTATATATATATATATATATATATATATATGTATATTATACATATATAAATATCTATATATATTTATTATGTATCATAATATATATTACATATATATATATACATATATATATATATATATATATATATATATATATATATATATATATATATATATATATTATATGTATGCAGAACTGAATCATGAAAGTTTGGAACGTGATAAATCCATAAATAAAGGTATAGGCCGTTGTTTATTTTCCCTCGTGGCCTATACCTTTATATATATTTATATATATATATATATATATATATATATATATATATATATATATATATATATATATATAATATATTGAACATTTCCTGATGTTTATGATTGCCTCCCGAAGCCTGAAGACGGAAATATCTTAACAGTTGTTCACTTTTTGTTTGAGTAAAGGCAACATTTTCCGGTAAGTTTCTTTTAATGAAGCTCTTTGAAAGTCGTTTTGAAGCGGATGACGGTGAAATTATGTAGCCAAACACCGTAGGGTTTCCACAAATCAAAAACCTCTCATTTTAAGTTGGGAATATCTCAGAATAATAGATGAAACTTACGATAGGAACCGTATAGTTTGCAGATACCGTACCAAGATACTTTTTCTTTAAGGAAAGTTAGTACAAAAATACCTTTAAACAACATAACGAATTCTCCAACGAATCATTTTAATCTGATTGCTACTTTAAAAAGAGGGCTGTACGTAGTGAAACTGTTCACTTTATAAAAGACTGAATGAATGGGATCTCTTAAGAATTTGTCTCAGTCTAGCTGTCCATTTATCTTCTTTTCCAACGAAACAGAGACTCAGTTATGGCAGTTCCCTTTATCATGATACTGAGTGCCAAGTAACTTAACAACAGTTAATAGTACATTTCCCACCTGGGCATTCAAGACGACAAACGAACTTGGGGAAATGCAACCATATTGATATACATTTTATTCTCATTGATACGTTATGTTTCTATGTCCACTAAATACACGTGACTCATGAATAAAACAGTGATGTAACACTGGAAATTTTGCGTTTCTTGGTATGCTGAGTGGTCAAAATGCAATAGTCTTTGTGCTTCAGTTCATAAAACTCTAACTTGTACTGAAGTAACCCTCGAAACGTCACCATCTATAATTTTAACGAAAAAAGCTATCATGACTAATTTAACCATAAGGGAATATGTGCCGTACATGGGAATGCATCTGTTTAAATTATTATCCAAAGGCCTTAAACAGCAAATGTTAAACAAACATTATTGTATTTTACGATTGTACATTATTCTGGCAATAAAAATTTCAGTGTCAAGAACTACTCCTCAAAACTACTAGGGGAATCCTACCCTCGAATGTTGATAGCAGTCATTTTTAAACCAAAACCCACATTGCCAAATTTCTTAAAACTCAAAGATTCCACATCAACCGCGCTGCTGTCTTCTACTACTTACAAGTTTTAATCCCTTAACTACTTATCTAGGAAAATCAAAAAGGCAATTTAGGGTTTCCGTCTCCCAAAATATTGGAAGATTTATTTAGAACATATGAGAAATATGGCTAACCTACAAATGAGCAGGTTAGTCGAACTCGGAATGGTTGAGTCTTAATGTGGCTCAACAGATAAACCTTCACTTTGCTGCAGGACAGGCTATTAGAGATATACCTCTCTCATTTTCATTTTCATTCGGTGCAAATTTTTATAACATACATTTTGTGTGTTCTCTTTTGACATTTCGCTTTATTGCTAGTTCATTACATTTTTTAATGCATACGTTATTTTCCATTTTCAAGAACATTAATTGAATACAGATTTTAAAAGTTAAAAATTTGTCTTTTACAAATCGCCTTCGAAATTAGCTTGCTGAGTTGGTTTTTACCTTACTTATCAGAGTCTGATTTCCCCCCGGCTGTCTTACACTAGATTAATTCATGTCTAAGGCCAAGCGCTTGGACCTATAAGGTCATTCGGCGCTAAAACGGAAACTGACAGTAAAAAAGTCTAAAAGGTGTTTACAGGAGGAAAACCTCAAAGCAGTTGCACTATAATATCAACTGTTAGGAGAAGGTGGAAAGTAAGATGGAAAAAAAAGAATATGAAGAGAGGCAGAGTAAAAGGAATGAAAGGGGTTGCAGTTAGTGGCCGAAGGGACGCTGCAAAGAACCTTAATTAAGCGATGCCTATAGTGCATCGCACGAGGCGCACTGAATGCAGTACCCCGCCTCCCTACGGAGGCCCGACTCTATTGTTTGTATATGCATACATACATATAATATATTTCACATGCTATGGGCCCTAAAATTTTATATTTTTAATATATATATATATATATATATATATATATAATATATATATATATATATATACATATATATATTATATATATATATATAGACGCACCGATGGTCCTGTCTCGAACTACTAAGATCTGCAAACTGTAAAGTTCGTTCCGTGGTAAAAAACACCTCACCAGCAATTGCTCTGAGGGTCCAAGCATGAAAACTTGTTTACAAGAATGACTAAAGTATAAGCACTATCTGAATCCAGAACCATTAGCTTTTAGTTTTCAGGAACAGAAAGGCATCGTAGGTTTTTTTTTTATTCATATCATGTAAGTAATAACAACCACCAGGGATTTACTATTTCTCCCACTGCGCTGGAACGGTTTTAACTGATCTGGATCCGGAGGACAGTAGGGCGAAAGATTACGTTGTCATTTAGAATTATTGTTTTCTCCGGCATGCCAAAGCACGGAAGTACACTTCAGGTAGAAGTTTGGGTAATTGTTCAGCGTCTTTAAATATAAATGGTTATTAGGTCATCTTAACAAAATAAAACCGAATGAGGATGTGGTAAGGCTAGACCAGCCTCGTGGTTTCAAATGAGTTCTGGTAGAAGATGATGAGATGACGAGTAAACTTAACAGTTACAATAACTCTTTAAACGAGATGAGCATGTCTCTGCACAATATAAGGACAGAATAAAAGGCAGGGAGCGTGAAATGTCCAAACTTAAGATGAGAGAGAGAGAGAGAGAGAGAGAGAGAGAGAGAGAGAGAGTTTTGGAAAGAAATAAAAATAAATGCGTGAATTCTCAGGGTGAAAACAAAATTAAAATTATAATTTGAAGAAATTAAGCATGAGGGAAAAGGTCGGTCCAGAGACCGATGACGAAATCCAGATAAAAGTAGAGATGGCAAGACGAGGCAGCGAAATTGAAACGTAAGGAGCTGCATCGGGTCTGGCGAGCGTTGATAATGGAATTTAGGCTGAGCTAAGTGGCGCATCGGGAGGACCGAAAATTAGTCTACGAATAGGTAGGAAAGCAAGTGTGAAATGCACACACACTGTGCGTCTACATCGCTGACAGGTGCCGTGAGCTGATAGGTTATCAGAAGAATATTGCGACAACGCAACTATACGTATAAATTCAAACTGGAATTTTTAAATTGTATTAAACAAAAGGAGACGTTGGGGAAGGCAGACACGTCGGTAATGTAAAGGAAATGGTGCTGACGCAGTTGTTAGTATATACGGATTCCTACAGTAGTATACGTATATGTTGAATATATGTTAAGAGAAAAACATCGTGAAAACTAAGTTAGTGGCTTTCTAAGGGAAATTTATCGACGTATTACTTGGGAAATACTAAGTTTGGCTTTAAGCTGAAAGTAACCCGAGAAATCAAAAACAATAAACTCCGTCCTTAGCAAAGTTTTCGGCTTTCTTGTCGCCTATGAATGATTGACATAAGAAGACAATAATCTTGATAAAACAAGTTTACTCTCTAACCGCTTTCCCCGTAAAGTCGATGTTACATGGGAGAATTCACAGTACGTAAATATGAATGCAGGTTAGCGTACAAAAATCTGATGCATAGTCATAACTTGCAAAACTGTAACATGAATTTAGAATAATATAAAAAATATGTGGCTTGACGGCGACTTTAAAAGAAGGTTTATTGAGATAGGCATATATTATTATGATTCGCTCTAGGAATTAAAATGAAAAAAATGACACAGATTTGTTTGTTTGGATACCGTGAATGAAGTCAAATAAACGAATTACTTTTTACAAAAGTACTAAAAAAAGTATTCATCAAATAACGTGCAAATTGCAAACCTCTAAAATGTGAAATGTGAGAATTAGTAAATAACTGGAAAACTGACTTAGTGGAACAATCATACTACTCTCTCTCTCTCTCTCTCTCTCTCTCTGCAACCAAATTTTCCTTCCTCTCTGAGTCCTTTTTTTTAAATAAAAAAAGAAGATTGTGAGATTGAAAAATGCTGAACATTTCAAAATCCTTAAACATTTACAGTAAACCTATTACTGCGTGTGTGTGTGTGTGTGTGTGTGTGTTTTGGGTGCGAGGGTGACAAAGAATGCTGGATAATTATAGCACAGGAGGTCTTTATAAAAGCCACAGGAAATTCATTTTCATAGTATGAAATGGTTATGCGCTAATGATGCATAGGATCATTACAGTTCATTTGATGTCTCTTTTGTAATTCTTTTACTATACTGGTTTCGTGTCGGAGGAGGTTGTTCCGCAGAAGTAAAGTATATAAATCGTCAGTTCATGTATGTATATATTTATGTATGTATGTATAAGCGAATACCACAGGAAAAATATTAGGCAGAATATTTTTCGTCCTTTTATTGAGGCATTGTCAAGGCACAAATGAGGTACAGTTGAAAAGAAAGTAACAAGGTAAACAAAAAGAACGAGAATACCAGATGGTTAAATGTCAAAAGGGTAAAAATCAAAGAGATAATCCAGGATAATCGAAGATCACACGGCCACAAACTAAAACAGACTTAACCATAAGAGAAACGGAAGCTTAGCCATAATAAGTCCAAAAACATTACACAACTGAATATATTAATTCTGTTGCTTATATTTATCTACAACTTTTTAATTATGAAACAAACCGAGACTTAAATTTAGAACGCTTACATTATTTGACTTGATGAAACAAGATTCAATGATATTCCTTTTAACTGGGTCGCTACACGGCATTAAGGATCAGTTAATAGGATGATCTGCGCATTATTCATATATATGAGAGATTTACATCATCCTATTAACTGGAGTCAGGCAAGATTTAATGCCGTGTAGCGACACAGTTAAAAGGAACATCATTGAATCTTGTTCCATCAAATCAAATAATGGAAGCGTTCTAAATTTAAGTCTTAGTTTGTTTAAACTCGATGCCTTCATAATTAAAAAGTTGTAGATAAATATAAGCGACAGAATTAATATAATCAGTTGTATAAATGTTTTTGGACTTTATATGGTAAAGTCTGTTTTACTCTGTGATCGTGTGATCTCCGAGTATCCTGGATATACTCTTTGATTTTTACCCTTTTGACGATTAACCATTTGGTATTCTTGATCTTTTTGTTTACCTTGTGATTTTCTTTTCAACTGTATCTTATTTGTGCACCGACAATGTCTCATTAAAATACAAAAGCGGTCGACTAGAATTTCAGCCTAATTATTTTCCTATGATATGCGCTTATATCATGAAATCATGTGCCTCTACTGTGATTTAGAAAAAAAAAAATATATATTATATAATATATATATATATATATATATATATATTGTATGTGTGTATACATATACCTATATACATACATATAGACTTTATAATATATATATATATTATAAATATTAAGCCGCCACCACCTCTACTGCAGGAATCCATAAAGAAAGAATTCCTGTGGATAAGATAGAGGGACCAGGGCCCAGGAATGGGGGAACAAACCACCCTACAAGATGAGAGTTTTTGGAGATGGATTTTAGGAAAACGTCAACTCAGGTACTCGCAAATTAGAAGAAATAAGGACATCCAAATGATAGTTATACTTTATCACCCCTTGTTATAGAGGTGACTTACAACATTACCTTGAGCTGTTGATTGGTCTCAGAACTCTTTCCAGCCAGGTGTTCTTCCAGGGAGGGCAGAGCCCTTCCAGCGTTGGCCAAGCCTTGCAGAGGTTGGAACTTAGAAAAAACAGCAGTCCACAACTAACCTCCGATCTGCACAGACGTACGCCTGGTCTCTTTATTAAGAAGGAGACGTATCTCTGAAGCCATTAGTAAAAAGTGCCACAAGTACCCCATTCATTTGTTGGAAAAGGACCAAGCAACGATCAACGACGCCTTTCAGAGCTAAGTCTGTGCAATATGGAAGATAACACGGTATGTGTCTGTGAACTGACTTCCGATCGCCAGTATATTTTCCCTAAAACTAAAACTTCTTATTTCCATTTCCTTTCCTTTCCCCTCCAAGTAAATCTCCTACGCGGAAGCGCCTCAGTGGCGTGGTTGGTTTGGTGTTTGCTTCTCACCTCGGTGGTCGCGGGTTCGATTCCCGGCCATTCCATTGAGGAGTGAGAGATGTGTATTTCTGGTGATAGAAGTTCACTCTCGACGTGGTTCGGAAGTCACGTAAAGCCGTTGGTCCCGTTGCTGAATAACCACTGGTTCCATGCAACGTAAAAACACCATACAAACAAACAAACCTATGCTCCCGCTACTATTTATTTGTGTGTCCCTTGTCATATAAATTGAATGATTTATTGTTCTCTGCATGAATTTAATCAGGGACAGAATACCCTTTGCTTTGAAACGCATGAAGTTAAAATCTTGCTCCTTGGTGATAAATTAGCTCTACTGAAAGGGTCCTGTATGTATTAAGTTTAACTGGGGTAATCTATTACCAGAACCGTTTGTCTCGCTCCCTCATTGCTCTGCAACCACTGCCTTCTCCGATTCTTGCCTCGAAGAGGGAGGGATTCACTCCGTCGCACCCAAGCCATTCAGTCCCACTGTCTATTATAAGATTATTATCAATCCAAGGCCGAGGTTCATCATTCATGGTTCATAATGATTTTGAATATTATTTTGAAAGCTGTGTAAATATCCTGTAATGAAGTTTATTTAAATATCCTGGAATGAAGTTCATTTAATTATCCATTGTCCAGCAATTTATTCCGTCGTGTAACTGATCCATGTCAATCTCCTTACTAACCCCAAATGTCATTACACCGCTTAATTTGCCCGGTTGGCTTGCATCCCAGCCTTAAGTCATATACCCCATTGCTCACTGCGTAAATAAAATAATCTAAGTAACTCATTTACAACCAGCTTTCAATGGTGACCTACTTTATTGTTTAAATATAATGTGCTGGGTAAGTAACCTCTGTTGTTACATTTCATTACGTATTTGGCTGTGTTTAATTGCCCTCAGGCCACAATGGTCCCCGTTAAAAACAATTCCTTGTTTAAAAGCATACGGAACCAGATTATAATAATAATAGATATATATAGAATATATATATATACTAATATAGATATGATATATATATATTTCCTGACTTGAAACTTTTTGATACAAGCCATATATATATATATATAATATATATATATATATATATATTATATATATATATATATATATATATATATATATATGTCAACTGTACACAATATTTTCAGAAATCTATCATCAAGAAATCCAAAATCTACCAGCCAAAACCAATGACCAAAAAACATGCAGTGTTTCATGAAAGGTTACCCATATCAAAGGAAAGCTGAACCCAGGCAGCAGCAGAGTTCCAGCGTGCGACGACCTAGACCTAGAAGAGCGACTTAGTGTCTCAAGTTGGTGGCAAGAGACCTTACAAGTGTGAGTGTTTTGCCGGAGCACCCAGGGCAATCTCTCATAATCAAAGTGACTAGCTAAACAATGGAAGGTCAACGTTTATGAGACCGAGTATATGGAGGCCCCTCATGCAAATTAAAACATCACGAGATTTTGCATGACTTAACTATTTTAAAATATGAAATGAAAAGTAATGAAACGGTTGTAGGTCCTGACCGATTACGGCTTTATTGTTAGCAGAGTCATCTTGAAGAGCTACGACCATGTCTCGTTTCTTCCCCGTGGTGCTAAATACAAGGAATCACGTGTAAGGGTGATTATAAGCACGAAATGAAACAAATGACAACAAATGGAAGGTCTTCACATGACAATGTTAAGCTCAATTCAACGCCAAAGTGAGGAACTTGCTGCTTTTCTCGTCCT
Organism: Macrobrachium nipponense; assembly: GCF_015104395.2. NCBI lineage: Eukaryota > Metazoa > Arthropoda > Malacostraca > Decapoda > Palaemonidae > Macrobrachium > Macrobrachium nipponense. The sequence goes on from NC_061107.1 coordinate 125,901,384, forward strand.
GTAATTAGATTTTACAACGCAAAACTTTATCGCCAGGTCTTCCTTTACACACACGACAAAGATCTACAAAAACCTATTTATTTATGGATCTTTTTTTTTTCACGAAACTGAACAAAACCTCCTCGTCTTTAAAAATCTTAATCATCTTAAATGGGGAAAAGAGACGTCACGCGTGTAATGTATTCTCACAAACAATAGATCTTGAGATTTTAGGGATGAGGTTGCTAGCCCTGCACCACGGGCTTTTCCTTATCCTCAGCAGACGTTTTTGGAGGCCCTAACGTCACGGAATGTCATTTCGTACCCATGGGAATCGAACTTTTATTCTTTAAAGTGACAGTGTGAACAATATTTCACTACCACCAAAGTATTATATATATACATATATTATATGTGTGTGTTCATGTATATATAACATGTATATATACATTCGTTCCTTGACAATGTCTTAGTAAAGACGAAAGCGCTTGGATTTCTGCCTACCATTTTCCTGTGGTATTCGCTTACTATTATATGTATATATATATATATATATATATATATATATATATATATATATATATATATATATATATACACATATATATTTATACATATATATGTATATATATAACATATATTTACTTATACATATACATATTACTATCTTGCAACATGCGCTTTAATACATTTCACCGGAAACAAACCCACTAGTGGTTCCTGATTAATATAAACACAAAGAGTCAGATGCTATTAAGTAGAGGACGGGGGACAGCTGGAATGTTTGTGAGTGTTGCCGCCAGGATGGGCCGGTAATTAAAAATAAAGCGCATGCAAAGGCTACCTGGAAGCTTTGTTTATTACGTTGATTACGGTGTCCTCATTCACGTACCTTTACAGACTTCGAAGTGGACAGGGTCACTAGCGAATTCAGAAAAATAACATGGGGCCCGCCAATTTTCATATTATACATATATTTACATATACATACTATATATCTCATACAAGTATATGCATATAATATATATATATATATATAATATATATATATATACATACGTATATTATATACACACAAGTACATAAAGCGAGAGAAAGAGGTAGAGAGAGAGATAATGCACGCATTTTATTTAGAATTCATTAGTTGATATCTGAAGTATTATCAAAATCTTCAATATTATTGATTTGTAATTATTTTTAATGGCTGGGGGGTGGGGGGGCACACGTGGCCTGGTACCTCTCCCCCTGGATATGCTAAGCAAAAAATAGGGCGATCTTTTCTGTTGCTGCCAAATAGTATGGTCAAATTAGTCTCAAATGAAGTATGTAACCTACTGCACAGTTCATTAATCAGCTTAGCCATAATCATGGCGTGCCGCTAACAACCTGTAGGTAAATGACGTCTTCCAGAAGAAAAGATCACAAACAAAACAAGCTATACATCAGAGGTAATAAGCCTACCGCGGGTTGAGCAAAGCTAAAAGCGCTGTAATGTCACGCGAGCTCATGATATTGATCACCTCAACGTCGCCTCCAACCCGGGGCTTCTGACAGAAGTGTGAAAGAAGCGAGACAGACTACTTCAACCGGCGCTGCGAAGCGAAGCTGACATCGCTCTCCCTGACATTCGCAAACTGCGAAGTTCACGACATGAATTCATTATTATCAATAATCACTGAATTGGGACGATTAAAGATATATTTTAATATTTCAATATCTGCCATTAACAGTGCAAAATCTTGAACAATTCTCATCTGGTGTAATGAATATGTATAAATATTATCGGTACACCATAAAATTGCCAGTTCACAAGAGGAAAATTAAAACTGCTCTGGCCATGACATTTTCAATCCAGTTAACCATATTATCGAGAACCGTACATCGTCATAACATAGGAGAAACAGAACCAGTAGAGCATGAAGTCAGAAATTTCTATGAAACAGCCGACAGGAATAATGACTGGAATACTGAAACACTCCGGTATAATACCCTGTATGTTTCCACCTACGCGTCACTTCCGAGGTAGATAGTACTAACCCAAGGTCTAAAGAATACCTTGGTACTAACCATGGCGGAAGCTCAATGGGACGCTGTGTTTCGTAGTAGCCCCTCGGGGATAATCATATCATTTATTAATATATAGAAATGAGCGTGTATAATATTTTTATTCCCCGAGGGGCTATTACTAAGCAATGGCACTTCGGAAGTGACGCGTAGGTGGATATACATACCGGGTTAATACCGAGCCACTCCAGGGTTAAGGAATTGTTACTATCATAACGTGACCGGAGTTGTCATAGTCATTCGTCCGTCTCTAAAACCAAAGCCTTAATGGCATGGCAGAGCATTATTAAGTGTCTTGATTGTAAACTTTAAATTGCAGAAGCAAAGCTCCACGAGGAAATGGCAAAAATAACGAGTCATAAATTCAACATGGTCCATTAATAGCTAGGATAACAGTGCCCAAGTCACGGGGAAAGTACGCCACTGAAGGATAATGAATGAATATAATTATAATGCCCCGACCACTTTCAAACAGCCCCATACACCAATAACGCATAAAAACTGTCTGTTAATAACATTTTTACCGACTCTCAATGTTCCTTCACAAGTATGCAAGTAATGGTAACAGGGCTGTCCAAACCGACAATATTGGAAGAAAACTATTCGCTGTGTCGTGCGTTCACTCCTAATGAGCCCCGTGGGTGTTGGATAAATGGAACGCACTGATAAGCAAATCATTAGGCTGTGTCAGGCTATATTTATAAGCTAATGCTGCAACGCAGTGGATAAATGCTGCATTTCACGTAGGAGTTCTACGCGTCATATTATTCGGTAATTGTGATTAATTCAGGCTCAAATCATGCTTGAATTATTCGTATATGGACATAGCTTACTTATGTACATGGATGTTAAGGAAATCCAGCCGTAGCTCCGCTTAAAAAGTTGATTGAAAAAGACATTAATGCATGATCATCTATGTGTCAGTGAAATCAAAGTGCTCGATTCGTACAGACGATAATGAAGAGCAATTGATACTAGCATGCACAATTTTAACTTACTTGCCACTCAAAAGAAATATGCCAGTGTTCTGTAAAAACTGACGTTTTGCTCGAATTTACTATGGACATGGATGAAAGATGAATTTACGCTACAAAAAACTATGCAACACTACTGCCATGGAAGCATTAGAGATAACGCACTATATCTTTTATGAACTAATAATCTATCGTATCTTTTGTACAGTTTCGTTTGCCTTTTGCCTTGCTGTGTAGTCATACCAGTAATGCGCAAATGATACCGAAATGCTGGTCAATAGGGCGTTTACTGCAAATGTTCAGAAACTATTTCTTTATACACAAAATCCATACCTTAATCGTAAAATTTTTTATATCATATGATAATAATAATAATAATAATAATAATAATAATAATAATAATAATAATAATAATAATAATAATAATAATAATAATAATAATAATAATGAGACAGAATGCAACCGGGAACCCCACACTATAAATACCACCCAGTCGAATTGGAGAACTGTGATAGACCCAAAAAAAAAAATAATAATAATAATAACATAATTACTTTGTTCTTTATATAAGAAGAAAAATTCTTTGGCAAGTAAAGATCCAATTTGCATACTATTAAATGTTGTTAAACGCAAAGTTACCCAATATTTGAAACACAACCAAATGGCCCAGCTGGCTATCCAGGTAGGCTTACTATCACTAAAAATTTGGACACCTTTCTATTATTTCCCTTCCGTGCAGCTTTCATCAATACGTGGAGTTTTATTGTTCTTATATATCATTATATATATATATTATATATATATATATATATATATATATATATATATATATATATATATATATATATATATATATATATAAAGAACCTTTGCCCATACTTGGGAGGTTTCAGTTCCTGCTTTCCTTAACGAGTGAGATTTATGCCGAGGCTATTGGTGAAATTCCTCATTTAGTCACCCCAAAGCTTACCATGTTTTATTCCATTAAAATGATGCTTACGAAAATGCTTTCGCTATCAGAAGCCGTCTGAATAATGCTTAGCAGTACTATAAAGTGACCTCTACTTCATTGGCCTCAGCATTAGCATACCTACTTACAGCCTTTTTCCAATATACTTTGGCAGAAAGTCAAGATGTTTAGTCTTCCCTCTTGATTAATTTTCTCTTCTTTTATAACTAAACTGAACGTTTTTACACAATGACTGTGCTCCGAGAATCCCTTCAACTTCTGTTATTGGTTTCACGAATTTGAAACCAATAACAGTCAATTTGAAAGTAATACGAATATTGCTCGTTTCAAGAATACTTGCTTGTAACTCAAAGTCGCAGATGATATTCAAGGACTTGGAGGCGTATGGTCTCCTAATTGCTGACTTTCAGGTAAGAAATCAGGATGTTTGAAATACAATTCATAAGAATTTAAGGAAAAGGGACTTTAACCAAACCTTCCAATTCAATACCGGGGTAACTTATATCTCACTAATTTTAAGAATGCGCAGGAGTGGAATATTTTAAAGACAGTTATCGTGATATCAGTTCATCACGAGAATGTTCCTTGAGGTCGCATGCAACCCATGATAAGGATAACGAGTTACTGATAAAAAGTAGATGTTTGCCTATAGCATGACTATAAATGAATACCGGGATGTAGTAAACTCTAATCTAACGGTGGAATATATCAGCAACGTCAGAGCACAAGGAACATAAACAAGGAAATTCAGAGAGCACGTCAACCATATGCTAGATTCCATCGACAACAAACTACGGCAGTGTCAATCACGTGGAATTAATTACGAATTCAGAGGCCTCGACTGGATCACGGTAATTAGCAGGGAGAAAAAAATCCTTAAACCAAACACAGAGTAAATTGGAAAGCTAAAATTTACAGGAAATAAAACTCTCAAGCAAATAAAACTTTCAAGCAAATAAAACTTTCAAGCACTACCATGGCAGAAGTGGTTTAAAGAATGAGAGAAAAATTATTCAGAAAAAAAAACTGAATAAATGGCTTCATTCAATACAAATCTTTTCAAAACTTTAATCTCACATCTCTGTTTGCTGTGAAACTCGCATTCAAAAGATAAATCGTTTTCTAATGTTCTTCAATGAAATGCAACATTTCGCCGGGATGGATGGCTCCAGAAAATAAATAGCAGTCCTTGTCACTTGCATTCACTAAAAGATGCATGAAACTCAAAGACAGAAAATGTCCGGTTACAAGGAAAGAAGAACTGTTATCATGAAGACTACTAAGCTCAGTCATCCGTCTCCTGTTGGCAATTTCCTGAAACCTTTCGGTATAAGCTTTCTTTCTATACAGATCTCCTTTCTATATAAAAAAAAAACTCCTATATATAAAAAAAACTCCTTTCTATATAAAAAAATAAAACTCCTTTCCTCATAGACTAAGTTAGTATTCACAAATCTTTTCAACATAATTTTCCTTTCTATAAAGAATCGTTTTCTACATATTCCTCATCTTTATTTAGACTTAATTCTACACAGAATTTCTTTCTACGAAGTCTTCCTTTCTGTATAGATCCCCTATTGATAGATGTCCTCCCTACTTAGACTTCTGCTCTACCCAGGGCTCGTATTATAATCCCTTCCACTGATCCAACTTTTGACGATTCTTTTTCACCAAGCCACTCTGACACAAAGTGGTTCATCCATTCTCCTGCACTAGACTTTGTATCCTATCTTTATTGTATTCTCACATGTCTATTGTACAGAAACTTTATTTTAATAGATTATGCCTTTTTCACAGGCGCTCTCCGCAACCACAACAATACAATTTCATGAATCAGAAATCACTTTGCAGACTTCTGTTTCGCAACTTTTGCAGAGTTCTTACTGCTTTGTCTGCCTCACCTGCTCTTTGATTCTCCTTCCTACCTCATTCGACCATCATCTTCACACCGCGCCCCTCCCCAACCCCCTCCCCCCTCTTCTCAACCGCGCCTCCCAAACGCAAACGAGTTTTCCACATCTATTCGTCAATCGCCGGAAATAGGAGTCCCTGCTCTTTCCCGCCTTTAATTTGCTTCCAAGCAAATACTCGTACTACCGATCGCTTCCAATTGTTTCAATCTCATTAGTATCTAGAAAATCTTTTCGCCTTGACTAAGCAATACAATATCACCAACAAACATATATATAATTTAAATTATTGCCAAGATAATCACCGATAATAATATATTTCGCCTTCTGTTCCCCGACGATTTCCATTTCAACATTTCCGTCAGCATCAGCAAATTTTTTATTTTTATCTTTTTTTAATTTACGGACGAATTGTGAATATTTCACGCTTGAGCAATGGAAGAAAACTATGAATCGGAAAGAAGATATTCACAAATAGAAAAAAAAAAAAGTGACAGTTTCTGAATGAGGATTGCAGGAGCCTCGCTTCAATGGCCAGATTTCCCGTCCAATTTACCATAATAAACTGAAGTTGAGGTTACAAAATGAAAGCACAATTATGCATTCTCGAATCCCATTCTCGGATCCAAGCATATAATGTCAATTGTACTACTTTGGCCTGTTATCTACGCGCCACCTACTTCCGAGGTGCTACGCTACCTCTGTACCCTTTGGTGCTGTAGTAAATTCACATCAACAGTTACTGTGCATCCGATGTCTAGACCAATCCCTTACGACACTCCTGATTGGCTGTTGTTAAGCCAATCACAGAGCTGGAAACTCTCAGTCTCTCTCGAGAGTTCACATACGTAGAATGTATGTTCCACCTCTCCTGAGGGATAGGTGTTTCAGGATAGGTGGAACATGCATCCTGCCTATGTGAACTCTCGAGGGAGACTGAGAGAGTTTCCAGCCCTGTGACTGGCTTATCAACAGCCAATCAGGAGCTTTGTAAGGGACTGGCCTAGACATCGGATGCACAGTTGATGTGAATCTACTATAGTAAAAAACATAGAGGAAGCTCCTTGGGACGCCATGTCTAGTACCAGGCCCCTAGTACTAGACGCTAGATGTGTGTTACATTATATGCGATAAATAAATAGTAAAGTATAGACGAAAAGGAGAGAGCAAGAATGAGGGGCGTTACTATAGAAAAATCAGGCCAAATTTTCCGTCTATCATAGATGTCTCCTGTTGCCGTTCATAAAGAAAACTTTGATTCTCATATTCTCTTATCTTGTTCCGAATCCTAGACGCTGTGATATCTCGTTGAAGAAATGGTGTGGGAACAACTGCATTTTCACAATATGTCTGTATGTCACAACTGTGCTCTGCCTAAACATTTGAATAATGTGAATAGTTGTACAATGTCATGCACAGTGACTCATGTAGCCTACGCAAATATATGCATGTACATGTCTAGATACTGTAGGTAAGTAATCACTGAAGCCATTAGGCTCTTTAGTCTAAAGACGATTAACTCGTTTGGGTTGAAGTCTGCAAAGCTGAATTAAAAGCACCTGTGTCTATTGGCTCTTGAAATAATAACATCACAGTCTACAGTTTTATAAATAAATAACTGTATTCTATAGGCATACACAGAATGGGCCTCAGTCTATAAATACCCATCCGAGTTTAGTACGTTCGATTACAAGTGAGTCTCTGACGTAGACTATATTTTTGAGCACATTCAAATTTTGTCAAGATTAAAGAAACGAAGAAAATGGAAAATATCATTCGTAACAGAAACACACAGGCCAACAAAAAAATCAAAAGAAGAAAAATAAAAATCATATCTTTACTTTATTGCCCGATCTTTTCTCCGAGGATGTTCAGACAATGTTGGGGGGTGCATCGTGTTCAGGAGAGTTGGGGTGGTGTTTAGGGACGGGAGGGGGGGGGGGGGGGGGGGGGACGGGGGAGGAGATGTTAGGAAATGGGTGCTCAGTGCCTGCATGGCGGAATAACACTAACGGACAACAAAGGGCCCGTCTTCTTTGCGCGCTCATGATCGTGAGAGATTTTACTTCCTGGGTTCTCTGGGCCGGAATAGAGAGAAGTGGCGACGGAACGTATAATAGTAAGAGGAAAAGAATCTTTTTATCCTGTTCGTGAATGCAGAAATTTTTCGTTCGGCAGCTGAACATTGTTCTTATTTCCATCTACTGAATGAACCGCGATGTTGCAGATGGGCACATCCCCTAAGCGGACCTTCACAAGAACAATAAAGATCCCAAACTCGAATCCTCCCGAATATTCCTCTTAGTCTGAACAGCCACGTGCCTACACGGAAACAAACTTTTCACACCTATTCGAGTTCTATTCTATCGTTAAATGTACACGCACAAGCACCATTTATATTCATATAAAGGGTGCATGTTTGCAGGTATAAATGCACATAAACTATCCTGAGAGAACATTCTTTAAAAGCTTTAGGACGTTCTATGAAACAAGCGAAAATTAGGTTTATTTAAAATGGCAGAAGAAAAAGTAAGAGCTATTAAACAAAATCATCGCAGAGTGCTTATATGTTAAAACTTAAAACCTTATTCTGATAAAAACATGAAATACTGTACTTCGGCTCCAAGAAGTTTGGGTGTTCAAAGAATGAGAGAAAAGTCGTGAGTGAAAATTATTTTTAAAAGATCGTTTTGGGAGGAAGAAGTGG
>NC_061107.1:125912487-125914987 GCF_015104395.2 Macrobrachium nipponense
TTTTCGTTCACCTGCCTGACGCACGATTCATGCCTTATCTATTGATTTTTTTTTCAAAGATGGAAGAAATCATATGTAATGACGTTAAAAACAGTCACTGATATCTTTAGAACATTATGTTATGTTATTGTGTAAAACTATTTTCTATATAGCAAAATTGACGTGAACGAAGCGAAGTGATAAAAAACGTCATATCACAACCATAGATATACATTACCAAATAGATAGGAGACACCTATCACTGGTAGTATCGCATAAACATAGTCCTTAAATTATCATTTCAATATTAAGTTGAAGGTAGTTGAACTATTCCATTTGTAAAATTTTACAGAAAACATTGGAATCTCACAAACTGCTATCAAATTTAAAAACAAAAAGAAAAAAAAAAAAAAAAAAACGATATCCTAACAGTGTGAATCAGGCCACCTCACTCTATTGCGTCTGATGTTATGTGCACGGGAATCTAATGTCAATGTGTCATTTATCGGTCTAAGAAACATCCCTCGATGAGCGAGAAAATTATTGCACTGCATTCGGTGCAAGTTCCTGTTGGAGATATATCAGGACAGCTTAATAAACCGGAGAGAATCATACATAGATGAATCAAATTGTTTAAAGAACGGCAAAATTTAGAACATGGGAGGTGGAACACCTCAAAGTACCACAAGAGAGCAAGTCAATACAGTAGTGTAAACGTTGCTGAGCAACATTCATTTATGAATTTTGAATTCTAGTGCATCGTCACGACATTGCTGAACCAGGAATCATGACTAGCTCTACGCTTATGACTGGTGTCCCTGATGAATACTTTAGATGGAGAGGAAGAGATTTTTAAATCTACACTTGAATTCTTTGATAGGTGTCTAATGAATAAGTCTAATGAATAAGCAAACTTATCTTTGATGGATGAGAGATTCAGTTAGGCTTACTCTTGTTTTGTTTTTTATCGGTGGCCAATGGATACCACGGATAGGGAGGGAAACAGTTTCAGTGATGCATGCATTTTTTTTCTTCAAAACCTAAAGAATACATTTTATTGGAGATACTTTATTAACATCGGCCTAATCCCTCCATCACTCCTATACGCCACCTCCGCTCTCTTCTACATCTCAGGCGACTCGAGCCGTGGCCACGCTCGAGCCGACTTCTCTCTATGAACTCCGTCGCGTGAAAGCATCAGTAATGAATGATAACGGTTATTTTAAAATTCCCCGCACCGACAACGGACGCCATTAAAATACATGTTTATAAAATATTTTCTGTTCAAAGAAACTTTATCTTTCATTCCCAAAATTATGTGCATACACTCGTGTTACACCCTGTAGCCGTCAAAGAGCAACCCTTGATTAAAGCAGTAGGTTTTTCTTAGAAAAATAAATAAATATAAAAATAAATAAAAACATATGAAATAGACTTAAACGAGAATGTCACCTTTCATATTTCTTATCCTTTCAGCTACTTATAATATGCTTATGGTAGAAGGTCTAAGTATACAAGTGAAACTAATTTGAATTAATTTCTATTTAGAAGAAATGAATAGCTACAGAAAGACCAACCTTAGAAAGCTTTAATGAAAGTAAGCCTTTCTTAATGTATTCGTCAGTTTTGGTTCCATCAGCTTTCCAACGCGTCCAAATGAAACAGGATGATATGCAAGGAATTCGATAAAAAATAAGACTGAATTATATTCGTGTGATTTTTTTTTATGATTGCTTTTTGACTTTGAATAGCTAGGTCTGAGATAATTATGTTAAGCAAGTTATGAAAAGGATTAAGAAGAAAGGCGAAACATGGGCTAAATAAAACAAGAATAACGGGAATAATCAAATTAAAGCAGATTAAATATATATAATATATACTATATATATATATTATATAATATATATATATATATATATATATATATTATATATATAAATTATATATAAACTAATATATATATATATGTCGATTTAAATTTCATTTATATTACTTATCCGAGAGAGTATACTGCTGAAAATAGACCTAGGCTAATTATGTGTGAAAATCAGAAGTCCAATTTAGGCCCACTAAATGTGTCATGCAAATTATTTTATTGATCAAAGGACAAAATTAGTTTAATTAAACATCGTTTTCAAAGAATGTTAACGCCTTAATTGATGTATTGTGTATCGACTGTAGGAGACGAAATGACAACACCTCAGTGCAGTACGATACGTTGAGTCAAGACTCGAGCGGCAGCAAAGCCAACTTCAAATGCTTTGGTATGCTGTCACGAAGCTAGAGTTGAGAATAAAATTAGAAATCGTGGACCCATCGGTATATTTTCCTTACTTTGCAAAATAATTATCTTTAAAACGTTGAATAAGTCTACTCTATTCTAATGTAATTTATTTCAAGTATAGCACCTCTGAAAGCAAATGTTTTTTATTGTTAAGTAAATAATCTGGCATCTGCATATGGCAATATTTCCATAACGAACAATGAATTAAGAAACTACGCCAATTCTTCGTTGGCCGTA
>NC_061107.1:125919987-125947487 GCF_015104395.2 Macrobrachium nipponense
AACGTGTCCTCTATACCAAACAATTTCAACCAACTTCTCATTGCAGCGTTACCAATTCCATCAGAAGCATTCTCTCAGAGCAACTCAGCGCATGCAGCTTTTATGCATTTGCTATCAAACCTCTCACGTAACTATTTGAAAAATGCATTTGATCAGAATTTCCTCCTCCTGGGCTCATTCCACACTGCTGTTCTCTTTCAGCATTCCTGGTTTCTGTCTTAGGGTCTTCATTACAATCCTACTACGCACCTTCCCTGGTATATCAAGTAATGTTATGCCCAAATCATTCTTACAATCTCCCTTATCAGCTTCATCCTAATACAAAGCAACAGTTATACACGTCTCGATAATTCCTCTGGGACATTCCCCTAATTCAGACTTACCATACACCCTAGTTTTCACAGTACCACAACATCTCATTTGTAATCTTGTAAACTCATGATGTTTTGCATTTTTAAATACGCGCACATACACGCACACACACACACACACACAGACGCGCGCACACACACACACACACAGACGCGCGCACACACACACACACACACACACACATATATATATATATATATATATATATATATATATATATATATATATATATATATATATATACATATAAGTGAGTGTGTATGTGTGTTTATGTGTAGCAGAAATCCACAATGATATCCACGCAAACACATGAAAAACTTTTTAAAAACAGTGAGAGCTCCCGCCATCCACAGTGTGTTTTCAGAGACTACTGTTTTGCATTTGAGTAAATACCATTGGAGATTCTTCCTGCTTCAAATGGATAATACTATCTATTTTACGAAACAAAACAAGTTAGAGATGATACATTAATACAATTGATGTTTTGATTGCAATATTACGAAATAATATTTTGAAAATATTATGACCAATTAATATCCAGGATGTAAGGTCATCATACCTTTTGATAAAAGTGTTACCGCAAAAACTTTGAATGCCAACTATGAAAAAAAAAAACACGTCGAAAAATGTCTTGAAAACTGTAAAAACCATAAACTACCGAAAATGTCGAGGAAGCCTCATTTTCCAAGTTATGCACCAACTCCGAGGAGATCCCGGGTGGTCCTATAGAAAATCCTGAACCTCATGATTTGGGGCGTGAGGCTGAGCCACCGAGATTGCTCCCCAGGAGAGGAAAAGCTCCGTCATTAGCGCTGAAACATCAACCAACATTTCTCTCTCTCTCTCTCTCTCTCTCTCTCTCTCTCTCTCTCTCTCTCTCTCTCTTTTGGGCAACAGCGTATTGATCCTTCCCTCGACGATTCGTTCTTTAAGCGGAAAATCAGCTGATCAGTCAGAGGAGCAAGAGGGAGAAAATAACTCGCGATAATTCTGAGGGTAATCAGAGAGACGCAGACAATTACGCCGGCGGGGTGGGGGGTGGAGAATAATATTCATCATCAAGTTTTCTTTCAGTTTTCGACGTACAGTTGTTGTGCTGCGTTTCCAGTGTTTACTTGTGTTCATTTGAATAAATCATTCAGTCAAAGCTCTTTCCTAGTTTTTCCTTTCAAACGATAACGAGTTTTATCCTTAGCACAAACTCCCCAATCGCATTGCAAAATACTTTTATCACGGAATAACTGGAATAATGGTTTAGTTTTATGCTCATATACATATATATATGTATATATATATATATATATATATATATATTATATATATATATATATATATATATATGTGTGTGTGTGTGTGTGTGTGTGTGTGTGTGTGTGTGTGTGTGTGTATGTATGCAATTTAAATCAAATGATAGAAACACATAACTTTGTTAGGAAGGTTTAACGTCGTTAACGTCATTCTTGAAGACTCTAAAGCAAACATTCAAATACTGTGAAACAAGCAATAATAGTTAAAGAAATCTTTAAATTCTCATGACGAAACTGAAAACAAACAGAAATGATTACTTTTAAACGAGCTTTCTTTATTTATCAGCGACTCGCTTTGTTCGCCATTATTGAAAAGCGTTATAAATACTGAAGAGCTACGCCAGGTGCGCCACAGCCGAATGAGCTCAATTAGACTCTACATTTCGATCATTTATAAAAGTTTTTTTATGCTGGAAACTCGTGATTTCTGCCCCTGAGTGACGAAAGGAAAATCGGAAGCAGCACCACACAGTCCGATGCACTTTTAAGAGCCTATCCTGGCAATTATTCATTATCAGGTGAAAATATACGTAACCATTTCCAAAATAGCTCGTACCTGCACTTTTTTTTTTTATTGCTTCATTCGAAAATTCGTATGATATTTAAGACCGAAAATTATTTTATTTTTAAGAACCCAAAACTAATGATTTGGTCGAGTGAAATCATACGCGGGGCAAAGATAAAGAAACCTATCATTCTATAAATCTGGGTGATTTTAATGTTAGCTTTGTGTTTCAATAAGGGCAGGGCTAGTAAGTTTCTAGCTTATGAAATAAATTTCTTTTTTCTTTTTTCGTTATGAAAACTGCAGGAAATCAGTGACCATCAATGAACCCACTATAATTTTCTATTCATTTATATCGCTACGAATTCTCTCTCTCTCTCTCTCTCTCTCTCTCTCTCTCTCTCTCTCTCTCTGTTAAGATAATGGAGAATGATGGTTACGATACGATCATGTAAACGGATTCGTGGCTAAGTGTAACTGGACCCTGTTATATAATATTTAACGTTGTACTGAGTAGGTAAAGTTAAAAAAAAAATAATAATGACATGTTCGGAGAGAATTCATTAATCATTTACCAACTCATCAAACTAGTATGAAGGCTTTGGGCACTGATTAATTTATACATGCATACTCATACATTCACACACATAATATATATATATATATATATATATATATATATATATATATATTATATATATATATTACATATATCATATATATATAATACATGATTACATATATATATACATTTATATATATATATATATATATATGTATATGAATTTTTTATCACATCAACGTCATTTATATACAAGCATTAAGCTACAAATGTCCTTTAATATCCAATTCGCTCTAGCTAGGAATTAATATATTTTCATATATGTAAACCGAAAAGGAATTTTTTTAGTTTATAATAATCTCGCCCTCTCGTGGATTCGAACCAGAGGACACAGGACAAATCAGGACTTCAACGAAGTCCGCTGGTTCGAATCCATTAGAGGACGAAATTATTATCAACTAAAAAATTCTCTTTCGGTTAACATATATGAAACTATATTAATTCCGAGGTAGAGCGAATGGGAATGGGAATAGCTCAGAGACAAAGACGAAGAAAACCAAAAATGACCACCCATGAGGGCATGATAATCTATGGAGACATTCTAAGTACACTGGTTGCATCTCCTGTTCTTACGTGGTAAAGGAAAACTTCAAAGCGTTTCAAAGTGGACCACAGGCTAATTCTTCCTGTTGCAGTACTTTCAAATAGTGACATTCAAACTGGTCATTTTCTTATTCCCCCAAACCAAGCCTTGTATTCTCATGACAATTCCCGGCAAAAGGATACTCTACGTTACTGAGCTTCTTATCTGCTGTGCATGAACTCTAAGGTCCTATAAATATATAGCCTTGATAAATACTGAAATCGGTAAATGTTTCATTGAGGAAGTCATGCAGCCACATTTTGTTGAAACAGCGGGAGATCACAGTTTACCCAGGTGGCCTCTTGTTGTGAGCATGAACGAAACTGGTACATGATTGTGTGTATATATATATATATATATATATATATATATATATATATATATATATATATATATATATATATATATTCATATATATATATATATATATATGTATATATTATCATATAATTATATAATATACATATTCAATATTCATATTATGTATATATATTATATAGTATAATAGTATATATTTAGGCTTAATACTTATTATTTAATAAATATATATATATATTATATATAATAGTATATTATACATAATATATACACTTATGTATATATACATATATACATATTGCATACTCACAGTTTTTCGTTTTTCAAAGAGTGACTCAAAAGATAAAACGAAACCACAGCGGCTATACCAAGTTCCCTTACTTAATAACATTCAATCTCCTGCCTTTTTTGGTCTGGTAATTTCATTTTACCCTTAAAAACACTTTCTTACATTAGTGTTAACCAAATTAATTTTTAGTTCCTCCCATTACTTGACATATTTCTATTCTAAGTCTGTGCAGTGTTTTACGTAAAAGTTTCGTTATACGTTCAATTTTTTTTTTAAGGTCATTTTAGACGAATCGAAGCTCGACAGGTCGCCGTCATTGGCCGCAAAAGGAAGAAATTTGTTGCAGTGTTGCTCTCGTTTACATTCTTCGAATTTTTCGCTCCGAAGCGATCAGAGACAAGAGGAAGTTACTTAGAAAAAGATAGTATTATTATCATTCAGATGAAACCTATTCATACGGAACAAGCCCACAGGGGCCATTGACTTGAAAATTCAAGCTTCCAAAGAATATTACGGTGTTCATTAAGAAGAAGTACGACGAAGTAAAGGGAAATACAGAAAGAAGAGATACAACTTATTAGAAGAGAAAAAAATAAGTTAATAAATTAAAAAATACAAACAAACGTATTAAAATGCAAGGAAAATACCCAGTATAAAGGTAGTAATGCATTGCACCTTCGCTTGGACTTCGGAAGTTCCAAGTGCACGACTTCCTCTGGGAGGCTGATCCACAAGCCAACGGTGTGAGGAATAAAGAGCCTCTTGAACTCAGACGTTCGACAGCCAGGCACAATTACTGTAATATATTAGTGCTGCTGTTCAGCGAATCCGGTTGCTCTCGGGAGATAAAGGAGATCAGGGATCAATTGTTAATGTAAAAGATCGCTGCAGTTATCAATTTCACTTCCTGAGCGAATCATGGTAGACAAAAATGCCACTACCGCTACAGGATATAGGGACCCCACTCACTGTCCACCTTTGAGAGGTATACATTCACCTATACTCTGTTTTTTTCCATCTGTCCACCAGCGTGTGGTGTTTGCGTATGGTAACACTGCGTCCCGGGCTTTAGATAGTTACATTCAGCTTACATTCAACAATAATAATAACCTTATTTCGAATATTAACGGTGTAATTCGTATACTGTAAATTATTAAAACACTTTTCAGTTGCAAATGTACACCCAGATATCCTTTTATTTACCTAAAACTTACACATATCGTAACTATTTAAAGCCCGGGACGAAGTGTTACCATACGAAAACACCACAGGAGTCAGACCTGAGCATCGGAGAAAAATAAGTTCAGCGATCGAGTTTTTTTACGCTGAACTTCCACTAAAAAGTCCGGAGCATTTATAGTTTTCATTCTTCCACTAAGTCCTTCATTCTTTCATTTAGTCTTTCATTCATAAAATCCTTCATTCTTTCAATAAGTCCCACCGCCTAATGATAAGCTCACTAGAGCCCCCAACCCTCTACCCTTTTCCCCTCACCCTATTTTTCCATTTCCTGTAACCTCTCCTTTCCTACCTACCTACCTCAAATACCCCTACCTCCTTCCCTTTTCATTCTCCTCTCTCCCCCACTCCCCATACCCTCTCTCTCTCTCTCTCTCTCTCTCTCTCTCTCTCTCTTCCTGTTTCTCCATTGGTGGTGGCAGTAGCATAGGAGGTGTACTACTTGACAGCAGTAGAATACAAATCGACTTCGTAATACATAGGATAATCTGTCACTATTCCTACGCAAAAACGAAATATAAATACAACGTACCTTTGGGTTATGACGCATATTTTTGCTTTCACATCTGACACAGAAGTATTAGGGTTCAGTTTTAAGGACACACACAAAAGTATTAAATTCTTTTTAAGCATTCTTTGTCCGATCCACCTACTTCAATTAAGGGCGATAATACAGGAGAGGGGCATAAGATGTAAGCACGGAGGTTAATTAAGGAGGGTAAACATAAATAGAAAATCAGTAACCTGACTCATTCATTTACTGCACAAGCACGGTTACTAGTTTTGAAAAAATTAGACCGTCGATTCCTCTCTCTCTCTTTCTCTCTCTCTCTCTCTCTCTCTCTCTCTCCAATGAATTTTTTAAAAAGTTAAGACAGTTCTCTAGAAAAGGATTAAACACAAACATAGCAATTTATTAATGTTCTAACCTAGAATTTGTGCTCTTTACCAGAACAAGGAAAGCAGACCATTTATTCTTAAGACTGAATACAAATCATACTCTATTTTCAGCATGGCTTCCTATCCGAATTTACTGAGCAAGAAATGGCAATAAATATAACCAACAAGGGGTAACGGAAGATGCATTACTGCAGTGAAGGATTATATTCACGTAATGCTCATAGTACGCGCCAACTTTCTTTTGTGTTTCTATCTCTTTCGTGACTTACCATCAATTGATTATCGTGGGTACTCGTGACTGTGTGAGTCGTAGATCGTAAAACCTCGATACATAACCTGTAGTATAGGCCACAGCCTGCGACCTAAATAACTGCTGTAAATAGATATGGGGGTCACTAACTTCGAATTGCTACTCTTCAACTACTGATGAAGCACGGTATGTTTCTGTATCTAATATATATATATATATATATATATATATATATATATATATATATATATATATATATATATATATATATATATATTGTTGTTTTATCAGTGAACATTCTACCATCTGGCATTTGTATTGGACAGCTGCTGTTGTATACTTGACACTATATATATATAATATAATAGATATATATATATAATATATAAATATATATTATCTTATATATATATATATATATATATATATATATATATATATATATATATATATATATATAT
The DNA here is from genome assembly GCF_015104395.2 of Macrobrachium nipponense. Lineage (NCBI taxonomy): Eukaryota > Metazoa > Arthropoda > Malacostraca > Decapoda > Palaemonidae > Macrobrachium > Macrobrachium nipponense. The sequence goes on from NC_061107.1 coordinate 125,926,834, forward strand.
ATCTATATATATTTATATATCATATATATAGATTATATATATATAAAAATATATATATATATATACATATATAAAATATATATATAATATATAATATATATATATATATATATATATTATATATAGTGTCAAGTATAAAAGACAGATTAAAACACTCTTGTTTAAAGCTAAGGACAAAATAGTTCGGCAATTTTCCATCATATAAATAACACGAACCATACCATGGATTGGTACTCATCCTGAATTTTATACAACAGCAGCTGTCCAATACAAATGCCAGATGGTAGAATCTTCACTGATAGTTCAAGATGATAGGATCAACTTTTCAAATGCAGCCTGGGGCTCTGACCACATAGACCTATCGTTCCTTGAGGCAACGATGAAGCTGATTAAGACAATTAAACAGAACCAACGTAGGCCTAGTAGTGCACCCGAGGCATCACCTTAGACAATATCTTCCTTGAGGCAACGATGAAGCTGATTAAGACAATTAACAGAACCAACGTCGGCCTAGGGGTGACCCGAGGCATCACCTTAGGGCATATCTCCCATTACATGTTTCGCCAATGTAACTACTTCTATCATTCACTACTTGATAAGGGTGGAAGTCAGTCCACCGAAATATCGTTCTTAGCTTTAAACCAGAGTGTTTTAAAGAGCCTTTCATATTTGAGATATATCCTGTTTTAACAGAAGGATTTATTTACATATATATATATATATATATATATATATATATTATATATATATATATGTGTGTGTGTGTGTGTGTGTGTGTGTGTGTGTGAGTGTGTGTGTGTATATATGTACATATATATATATATATATATATATATATATATATATATACATATATCATGTATAGATAATTTCATATGTCCAGTATGTATGTACATGTATACAGGAAAAGAGGCTAGAGGGAAACCAGGAGCTCTATTGTGCATTTATAGACCTAGAGAAAGCATACGATATAATCCCAAGAGAAGTGATGTTTTGGTGTTTAAGGAAAAGGAAATTCCCAGAAAAATTGTTTAGGCTGGTCAAGATGATATATAAAAGAACGAGCACAAAAGTGATAACAGTAGTTGGGGAAACAGAAAACTTTGAAGTTAGTGTTGGATTACACCAGGGGTCAGCATTAAGCACCTTTTTGTTTGTGCTGTTCATGGATGTGTTGAGTGAAGAGATCAGGAATGAAGAGCTGTGGAAGTAGTTGTACGCCGATGATCTGGTAATTACTGCTGGAAATAAGGAGGACCTACAGAGAAGGGCTGGAGAGTGGCAGGAGTCTTTAGAGAGGGGTGGCTCAAAGGTGAATGTGAATAAAACAGATGTTTTGTAAAGCAGTAGGGAAGATAGAGACAGAATATTAATACAAGAAAGAAGAGGCTCAATTATATAACAGGCAGAAAAGTTTAAATACTTAGGATCTACTTTAAGACGGAGGAAGTGAGGCTGAAGTTGATAGTAGGATAAAAGCTGCATGAGGGAAGTGGAGAGAGGTAGCTGTAGTAGTATAAGAAAATGCCAATCAAGGTAAAAGTCAAGATATATAACACAATGATAAGACCAGTGTTAATGCATGGAGCAGAAACATGGTCTCTAAGAAGGAAAAAGGAAGTAAAGCTGGAGAGAACAGAGATGAGAATGCTAAGGTGGATTATGGGAATATCGCTGCTTGAGAGATTGGAAAATGATGAAATAAGAGGAAGGGCAGCCCTAGTAAAGATTACAGAGGTGATAAGAGAGTCACAATTGAGATGGTATGTGATGAGGATGGATGACGTAGAGGGGAGTGAAGAGGGCTTGGGAGGAACCTGTTAGAAGAAGATCGAATGAGAGACAGAGAATTAGATGGCGAGATAAAGTTAAGGAAGATAATGAGAGAAGAGGTTTGGTGGAGGATGACGCCTTTGATAAAAAGCAGCGGAGAATGCGCATCAGGCAACCGACCCCTTAATGTAGGGATAATGGTGGGAAAGAAGACATATATACAGAAATATATATATTTGTATATATATACATACATACTGTACATGTGAAATATATATACATATGTATATATAATTATATATTTGTATATGTATACATATATACTGTACATATGAAACTATATATATATAATATATATATATATAATATATATATATATATATATACACATGTGTGTGTTTGTGTGCGTGTGTGTGTGTTTGTATGCATTCATATGTATACACAACATATATAATATATATATATATATATATATATATATATATATATATATATATATATATATATATATATATCCCGAAGGAAGTAGTAGGGAAAGGCGTCCTCATCTTTCAACAGTTTATTAATGCCGACGTTTCGCGACGAATTCCAGGTCGCATTTTCAAGGCTAAAAATATATATAAGTTTACGAACATTAATAATTGATCTAATTTAATTTATATTAAAAATGTCATGGCAACAGCTCTCAATAAAGTAAAAAGTAAAAAGTTAAAAGTTAAAAGTTAGAAGTTAGAAGTTAGAAGTTAGAAGTTAGAAGTTAGAAGTTAAAAGTTAAAAGTTAAAATTCAACAGCACCTCCAAAGTCAGACATATTAAAAGTACAGGACTTCACTAAAATTTCAGAAACACCTACCTATACAAAAGAAAGAGTAAAACTAACACAAGATAGGTAAAAATACAGTGAGGCAGACCAGCTGCCCAAACTAGGCTATGAACAATTTTACAGAGGACGTTTGGTTTGTATTTAAACGACGGTACAGTCGTTTTTAATAATTTATAGATTCTAAAATTGTCAGGTTGTTGTTGTTCCGCAGTTGGCCCAAGATAGAAAAATCCTTGCTGTCAATATATGTTTTACATGTTTTTGAGTGATTCCGTATATTGGATTGTTCTGGATTAGATAACCTACTACCTGTTCTATGGCTTATGCCCCTGCGGGAATCAATTCGAACCTGCAACAGCCTCCTCGTGCATCCCATAGAACAGGTAGTAGGTTATCTAATCCAGAACAATCCAATATACGGAATCACTCAAAAACATGTAAAACATATATTGACAGCAAGGATTTTTCTGTCTTGGGCCAACTGCGGAACAACAACAACCTGACAATTTTAGAATCTATAATTATTAAAAAGACTGTACCGTCGTTAAATACCCAAACGTCCTCTGTAACATTGTTCATAGCCTAGTTTGGGCAGCTGGTCTGCCTCACTGTATTTTTACCTAACTTGTGTTAGTTTTACTCTTTCTTTTGTATAGGTAGGTGTTTCTGAAATTTTAGTGAAGTCCTGTACTTTTAATATGTCTGACTTTGGAGGTGCTGTTGAATTTTAACTTTTAACTTTTAACTTCTAACTTTTAACTTTTTACTTTTTACTTTATTGAGAGCTGTTGCCATGACATTTTTAATATAAATATTATTAGATCAATTATTAATGTTCGTAAACTTATATATATTTTTAGCCTTGAAAATACGACCTGGAATTCGTCGCGAAACGTCGGCATTAAAATAAACAGTTGAAAGATGAGGATGCCATTCCCTACTACTTCCTTCGGAATATATCTTCTTTGAGCTCCAGCGCCGGCCCTTATGTGTGTATATATTATATATATATATATATATATATATATATATATATATATGTATATATATATATTAATTAATACCTGCTGTTACTATTACCAATATATATATAATATATATATATATATATATATATATATATATATATGTGTGTGTGTGTGTGTGTGTGTGTGTACAATCCGAAGTTACTAACGTTTCCAGAGGCCGTGTAATAGTGTTTTTTTTAAATAACTCCTAAAATAACTGATGGATTTCCATGATATCAAAGCAGGGAGCGCTTCATACAATGGCTTAATTTTGGGAAATACTGTGCATTGCCAATTACGTTTCATTAACTTTTTTACTTAAGAAAATGAGGCTAAAGCCAGTCTTAGCCACCCACACATTCGCAAAAGTGATGACGTCCCTCATTGACGTTGGTATAACGTTTCTTCCCCTGTACCTCCCATCCCCCGAATTGTTAAACGCCTGTTTAACTCCATAGATAATTGTCATATGACCTACCCCAAGCAATACGAAATTCTTTGTCAGTAAAAGTTCAGCATACCTGGTAATGTGATTCATGACTTTAGACTTTACCTAAACACAAGACCAACCTTTTATATCTTACCCACTCACTTACATTGAAGATCAAGAATGAGACTTATGACAGGAGACGAAAGAAGCCATGCTAACCCTACACATTCGCACTTCAAGCGAGTGTTGGTAAAGCAATAGAAATATCGTTTTCTTTAGGTTAAGCCGTAGGACTCATTCTTACATAAAACGCAGGTTACTCGATACATCAATTGCCAGGAAGAAAATGACAGAGAGCATTGTTTGATATAATTTATCATATCAATTTCACCAGAGAGAGTAGCTTGAATTCCTTAGAAGGTAGACTTCTAAAAGATGTCTCATATAAGGGCATTGACATCGGCCATTTGATAAATTTTGAAATCATATATATATAATATATATATATATATATATATATATATATATATTATATATTATATATATGTGTGTGTGTGTGTGTGTGTGTGTGTGTGTGTGTGTGTGTGTGTGTTCATACATACATAAGATTTTATTATATTTCAACCTATAGTTTTTATATATTAATTTACGTTATAAGTACCAGTACCTATTTTTGTTACTTAAAAGGTATGTGACAAATATCATAACGACTTTGTCACTGGAATTATACCATACTTCAATTAATGAACCAATCAACCTTACTTTGAGAATCCATTGACATTGTCTACATGTCAAGCTGATATATTCGTATCAAATTATTCATTAGCTTTGCTTTTCCAAAATAATGTTATCACCAATTGCTGGAAAGCATAGATATATGAGGGATGAAAAAAAAAAAAAACAAGTAATGACCACTTATACATTTTACTCATCATCACTCTCAAAGAAAAGATCGTTTTCCTCGTCACTATCAATGTTGATGATGACCGGATCTATACTGTCTTGAATATTATCTGAAAGCCAGTAATCATCTTCAAAATATCTTGATCTCCTGACAGCGCCAGCCCACGTCTCCCCTGTTACAGCAAGGCTGGCCTCTTCAAGCCTGGCAAAGAGATCAGCACGGGTAAACCGCTGCAACGAGGAGCGCACCTGTCGTTTCATACAGCCCCACACCTGCTCGATGGCGTTGAGCTCAGGATGGGCAGGGGGCAAGCGAACCACTTCATGGCCCCATTCACGGATTTTATTATCCACAATGTAAACTGGTTTCGGTCGGTTGCCCCTGCATATCTTTAAAAGATCAGGGCGTGTTGCGTGAGCTGGATACTGTATTTTTCGAGACCTGAGCCAGTTAACCAAATCCTGCTTTTTTTGTAGCTGTTGTTGGGCATCGGCTATCTCCTGTCAATTGGCTATGGCATGGGGCGTTGTCTAGCACCAGCACTGAAGGATCCTCAAGCGACGGCAGGAGCTGTGATGTTAGCCACCGAATAAATATCAAATATCTCTGAATTCATTTCTCCATGGTAGTCGCCGGTTTTATTTTTCGCAGGGAGGCATAAAAATGAATTTTCTACAAAACCTTTAGCTGTACCACCTGCTACCACCACAAACCTCTCTCCTTCTCCTGGTGGCACCTGCCGGCTGTAGGTGGCACTGGTGACAGATTGAGAGGTGTCCACCTACTCCTTGCTATGTTGCATTCTCGTCGTAAACCAAGTCTCATCGACATACACTACTTCTCTTCCTTCATCATGATGTTGCTGGAGGGATCGTAGAGCATCAACTCGGCGGCAAACGACGTCCAAAGTTTCTTTCCTTAGGTACATTTTCCGCTGGGATGTTTTATACTGGATACCCATGTTATGGAGGATTCGCCATACTGCCTTCTCAGATGTTTCTTCAGGAATGATATTTAATATTTTAAGTTCTTCCGCTAAAGTGGCAATAGTGAAAAATCGCTTAGCAGCAAATATGCTGTGCACATGTCTCCTAATGGAACCAACGGTGAAGTTGTCAAAGACCAGAGGCGACGTATTTGATGATGCAGGTGGTGTTTCAGGTGAATGAGGATTCTTTCCACGGCTCACCAACACTCGGACAGCGTTCGGAGTCATCCCCATAGCATCAGCAACTCGTTTCACATGGCCTGTAGAAAAAAAACAAATTTAAATAAACAAACAAATAATATATATATATATATATATAATATATATATATATATATATATATATATAATAATATATATATATATATATGGCTAGCAGTATATTGTAATATATCATGTACTTATTAAAGTCATACTTTTCTTACCGATTTATACAAATTTTTCAGGCGGTTTCTTTCTTTCTCTCTGTTGTAAATGGTGAAGAGTTTCAGCGCAATTGTAGTTTTGCAATGGCGAGGACAAAGCAACATTTATGCCATGACTAAAGTCGAATCTATATATGAAAAAATAGTTCAGAGCTACTACTACAACTGCTGCCGATGATAACCTTGGATGTACTAACAGGGCTCTGAGGTAGGAGTCGAAGTCGGTGAAATTATTTCTGAATCCTGCTCCAGTCTTTGCCCCATAACATCATTCCAACCATATAAAACTCTCTCAAGGAAATTTTTTTTTTTTCTATTTTCTACTACTGTTTTTATTTTATTTTATTTATTTATTTATTTATTTTTTTAGTCGCAAATCTAAAATTTGTAGGAGTCCGAGTAGAATATCTCTCAGTGCGATTCCACACCCCTGTTTTAAAGCTCTTCTATTATGTTCGATAATTTGTGTTAACCATCTAATCATTATCTACCACCATAAAACATTTTATTGCTCTTCCGGCTCATTTTATATGTGCAGTACACAGTCTTTCCTAACAGGGATCTACTCGGTAGCCTAATAACAATGGGAATGAAGGAAAGAAGGCAAGAAGGAAGGGGGGGGGGGGGGGGGGGGGAAGGGGGGAAGTACTAGATAGCCATAGGTGTAAACACCGAAGGAGGGTTGGGGGAACCTCTGCGTCACAGTTACGTCATTAAGTACCACTTCTTCGAAACGCTCTGGAGGAGGGGAAGAAGTTCCTCTTTTTTTCTAAGAGTAAACGAGTTAATTAAGCACATCTGTCAATTCATTGTACCACCAAAAATTAGGCCAATGTTTGAAACATTCATTGCTGTAGTTTCATGGAAATTCATAATCCGGTTTGTTAGATATTTGAGAAAAACACTATTACACGGCCTCTGGAAACGATAGTAGTCACCGACATATCTATTTACCTTAGTTATTTAGGTTACAGGCTGTGACCCCCGCCTATTTGCGGTTCCGGATTCGCGGATTTACCTGTTCGAGGCTTTTTCCATGGCACATATAGACATTATTCCAGGAAAATTCGCGAATTCGCAGTATTTTTCATACAGAAATATTCACTAATTACTGTATTTTCATATTTTTCGTGACTAAATGCCTTCTTTGTGATAAAACTATTAAAATACTCAGGTATAAACATTTTTAAGAGGATCTTGAAAGCAATTTTAGTGGTATAAAGTATTTGCGGATTCTAGCCATTCACGGGGGTTTGTTTGTTTTGTTTGTTTGGTGTTTTTGCGTTGCATGGAACCAGTGGTTATTCAGCAACGGGATCAACGGCTTCACGTGACTTCCGAACCATGTCGAGAGTGAACTTCTATCACCAGAAACACACATCTCTCACTCCTCAATGGAATGGCCGAGAATCGAACCCATGACCAATGAGGTGGGACGCTAATACCATACCTACCACGCCGCTGAGGCGCTTCACGGGGGATTGTGTGCACATCCCCGTGAATACTGGGGATAGACTATCGAGGTATTACGAGCTACGACTCATACAGTCATGAGTACCAAAGATAATCGACTGATTATAAGTCATGAGAGAGAAAGAAACGCAGGAGAAAGTTAGCACATACTGTGAGCATTACGGGAATATCTAATTCAAGTACCCACAATGATCTCTCAGCCTCTCGACATCGCATCATTTCACATTCGTTTACCATAAACGATGGAGAATTACGCTTTAGAGGAAGATTCAATCCTGTGCACAAGAGGGTCAGCTACGAGGCTCTGACACATTTCGTGCCGAAGACGATTATAAACCTTGTCAGTGTGTCTGTTGAATTAACATATATTTTAATGAAGCTAACTGGAATCGTTCGTTGTAAGGAATCCGTATTATAATTGGGTATTGGTATTTAGGCTCATATATAGTATATAAATATATATATCTATATATATATATATATATATATATATATATATATATATATATATATATATATACTATATGCACTAGCTGTGGCCTGGCGGCAGGCAACCATAGACCGGCATTGTTTGAACCGTAATATCATCGTTATTTTTCATCGTAGAAGAAATGTAAGAGCATATTCGGAATCATCTTTTTTTTTTTCCTCTACAACTAATATTAAAGAACTTAGCATCGCCGGATATCCGACCAGATATTCAAATCAATATGGAATCCGGCTAAAAACTATCCCACAATATTAATTCAGTCCCGTAGTTTTGCCGTCTATACCGAACATACACATATACATACATAAGCGAATTCCACAGGAAAATGATAGTCAGAAATCCAAGCGCTTTCGTCTTTACTCAGACATTGTCAAGGAGTTAATGTCTGAGTAAAGACGAAAGCGCTTGGATTTCTAACTATCATTTTCCTGTGGGATTTTTTAAGCATATACATACATATATAGTCCGACAGGTCACCCACACATCAGGGACCTGCACCCTTTTTCAATCATGGTACGGTCCCCAAACTAATTTAGCAAGTCATTAAATTGAGAACTTCCGGACAAGTCACAAAAATTCACACATCTCATGGGGAGGCTCCCTGGTTTCACTCCTGCCCTCGTCCACTTTTTACCTGACCATGATCCTCAACTCTCTCTACACACGTGCTTGCTAATGTTCCTCTCCCTATGTTCGCACCATTCTGCCAACGTTCAAATGTTCTTTCAGATTCCGAGGGAAGATTAGCGTCAGAGATGGAAGACTGAGATGAATCGCTCCTCAAGAAACTTGGTCGTTTAGAGAACAATATCCGGTTTGGACAGGATGATTCCAGTTGTCCAACTTGGGTATATTGCTCTCACACTTCACCATAGCCTGTAGTACACGGCACGTCGACTTCGCCCAGTAACACACAAGGTCTATCTTCCCACTGCAGTACGCCTACCCAGAAGCAACCCGTTCCTGATCACTCTGTTGTCGCTCTCTTCTACCATCGTCTTGAAGCTAACAATGGCTAGTACTTTCAAGTAACCACAACTGTGTATTGGGACTGCCTGCAAATTCTCCCGACAACCACCTGCCTTCTCGATTCTTGATTTCCATTGTTGAAGCCCTGCAAGCGATCTACGTCCTTCAACCGACGCCCTGGTAGAACTCCACACCCGTAATACCACAGATTTAAGGTAATTGATAGCAAACATTTGTTCTGTCTGCCCTTCAGCCCTGTTCCTATAGCCAGTCCTATTTTCAGTTGTGTTTTCTCATGTAATTCCCATTCCTAGAATTCCTGTCTCCCGATGAGATCCAGTGAGTGTTTTAATTGTGAACAGCGACATCACTGATCATACTTTGCCACTTTCCATCGAATTATTCTTGACACAGTTTTTAACGTAATATCAAAGGCTTGATAAACAATGGAATCTTACAAAACGCTGTGTAAAGTTGCGTTTACAAATATCAGCATTTCATTGTCGATGTAAAGTTGCTTTTACAAATATCAGCATTTCATTTTCGATTACTTTGCAGATTCGTGTAGACTGCCCAATTGTGTGCCTGCCCCCCATCCCTGATTCCAGCGACGCTCACATTTGCTTACAGTGCTTCACTGAATAGTGTTATTGCCTACTGCTAATCTTAAGTTCCCGATCCATACTTTCATGTGCCTACGCGATTCTGTAGGTTAATGTATTTGCTTGCAACTTAGTGACATCTTTTCCATGTTATTGTGAATAGTAGAATTAACGTCACAAGCGTTCCTGTAATGGCATATCTTCCGACTGCCCAATTAGAAATTGTATTAATTCTTGAAAAGAAAATATGTTACATTAATTCCTTGGAAAGGAATTCGGGATGTTCTATAATGGTTCCATTCTCATTTTTCTATTCATAGTCTGCGTCCCATTAGTCAAGGAAGGTTTAAATTGCCCACGAGGAGAAATTTTGGAAATTCAAAATTTTGAATTCAGTAATTTCACTTTAACCCCGACACTGAAACTATGACAGTTATATATATATATATATATATATATATATATATATATATATATATATATATATATATATACATAGTATATATTACATGTGTGTGTGTATGTGGTCGTGTGCGTCCGTTGCGTTGTTATACTTGCGTTGTGCCGTTTGTATATATATATATATATATATATAGTATATATATATATATATAATATTTCTATACGTATTTAATGCTATTTCATATGTACAGTATGAATGTATAAATATATACAGCATAGATACATGTATATAAATGTATGTATATATATACGTATATATATATATATATATATATATATATATATATATATATATATATATATATATAGATAATATATAGATAGATAGATACACATACATATATATATATATGTATATATATGTGTGTGTGCATACATACAACTATTATATATATATATATATATATATACATATATATATAATATAATTGTCATAGTTTCAGAGCGGGGTTTAAGTGAAATTACTGAATTCAAAATTTTGAATTTCCAAAATTTACTCCCCGTGGGCAATCTATGCCTTTCCTGACGAACGGGACGCAGACTATGAACAGAAAAAGGAGAATGGAACGTTTACAGACCCCCCGAATTACTTTCCAAGATAAGGAATGAATGTAACACGTATTCGTTTCAAGAACTGATATAATTCCTAATTGGGCAGTCGGAAGATATACAATTACAGAAGCGCGATCAGAATCGCGTAGGTCCACGAGAGTGTGGGTCGAGAACTTGAGATTAGTAATAGACCTTAACACTATTCAATGGAGCACTGTAAGCGTGCGTGAGCGTCGCTGGCAATCAGGGATATGGCACCCCGATATTGACATTGGAAGAATGCTTGAATGATTTGCTGGTCACTTTCACCGAATATCTCATTTCAATAGACACGATGACCTCTTAACCTCTCGACCTCCTCATACTACTCGTATTTCGTATTTGCATATCATAAACGATGGAGAATTACGCTTTAGAGGAGGATTCGAACCCGGGCACAAGAGGTTCAGCCAAAAGGCATTGGCACATTTTGCCCCAAAGACGATTATATGCGTTGTCAGTGCGTCTGTCGATTAAAGTAAATTTTAATGAAGCTGACTGGATTCGTTTGTAGCATCGAATCAGTGTTATATTGGGTACTGCCTTTCAGGCAAATATATATATATATATATATATATATATATATATATATATATATATATATATATACGTATATATATCACATATATATATTTATATATACTGTGTATATGTATACATTCATACTGTTCATATGAAATTCATATGAAATACATATTATATATTATTAATATATTATATATTATTATAATAATATATATATATATATATATATAATATAATATATGTACTGTTTTTCATACGTACAGTATGAATGGATACAATATACACAGTACATATATACATATATATATATATATATATATATATATATATATATATATATATATGGGATAATATACGGATATATATATATATATATATATATATATATATAATATATGTATATAATAGATGTATATAGATGTATGAATGTATACAAGTACACAGTTCATACACACACACACACACATATATATATATATATATATATATGTGTGTGTGTGTGTGTGTGTGCGTGTGTATTTATGATTTATATATATATATATATATATATATATATATATATATATATATATATATGTATGTATGTATATATTTGCCTGAAAGGCAAGTACCCAATATAACACTGATTCGATGCTACAAACGAATCCAGTCAGCTTCATTAAAATTTACGTTAATTCGACAGACGCACTGACAACGCTTATAATCGTCTTTGGGGCAAAATGTGCCAATACCTTTTGGCTGAACCTCTTGTGCCTGGGTTCGAATCCTCCTCTAAAGCGTAATTCTCCATCGTTTATGATATGTAAATACGAAAGTGCGAGGAGGTCGAGAGCTTAAGAAGTCATCGTGGCTATTGAAATTAGATATTCGGTAAAAGTGACCAGCACATTATTCAAACAAATATATATATATATATATATATTATATATATATATATATATATAGTAACTAAAGTTGAAGGCGGTTGCTTGAAGCCAGATAAGCAGCATCGGAGGGTGGAGAGATACCAAAATCCTTTAATCTAATTTATTTCGATTACGTTTCAGGACCATGTGTCCCATTTTCCAGGCTAAAAATGAAAAGAACAACAGAATTAAAAACAGACTCAGATTAAAACAGGATAAAAAGTTATTTCTTAACAAAATGCAAATAAGGTACAAGAGAAGGAAACAGTGATTACCAAGTAGTGCTGAAGGCAAAAGCTGAGTGACTGTCAGGGTCCGTTTTGGTTCCGACGAAACTCAAGAGAGGTACAGAGGAGTTGACGTGGACTGAGTATTTAATTGGGGAACCAGTTGTTTAATAAAAAGGGATTCGAGTATTGCCAATTGGTGTTCGTTAAGAGCTTTATCTATTATTTTGAAATCCTTGTAATCAACAGTATTGTATTTGGATTTTTTCCCATGATCTCTAATACACGAAAATTCGGGGTTTGATAGTTTAACACCCGTACGATAGCTAACTCCACGATGGGAATCCAATCTTACCTTTAATAACCTCTGGGTGGAGCCCACGTACTTCCCCAGCTCACATCTGGGGCAATTAAACAAATATATGACTCTCGAGGTCATCAAAGGAAGTAGACTCTCCGCATATTTAAACAAGGTCTTGATGGTCATTGGGTTACATGGAATCAGTTTTAGGTTGACTGCCATTAGGTATTTGCTTACAATAAGTGTCAATTCGTGATAAAAGTGTCTGTTGTTGTTGTATGGGGTTTTTACGTTGCATGGGACCAGTGGTTATTCAGCAACGGGACCAACGGTTTTACGTGACTTCCGAACCACGTCGAGAGTGAACTTCTATCACCAGAAATGCACATCTCTCACTCCTCAATGGAATGGCCGAGAATCGAACCCGCGACCACCGAGGTGAGAAGCAAACACCATACCAACCACGCCACTGAGGCGCTAAAAAACAAAAGTGTCTGTCATAGATTAGGGGGACACGCGTACAAAAGTAGTTTTGATACCGTTGGTAGTTCAAACTGTAGGTGGAAAATATTATTAAGAAATTTTCGCAACTGTTTGTAAATGACCATCAAGTCCTTGTTTAAATATAAGGTGTGTCTACTTCCTTTGATGACCTATTTCCAATGTATGCATATCCATTTTTATTTTATTTCTGATAATTGTGGTTTCTATCCACAGATGGATTCGAATGTCACCACTTGAAACGAATTATCTGACTGATACTTTTATCTCTTAGTTTTTGGGAAAATAGAAATAGTGATTGAACTGATGGGTTTTCTATTAAGAGGTAGTGCGTGACATTTTGACCGAGATTATTAGTCAAGGATTGATTGTATTTCATCTGTTTGGGATTTCCAATTCATTTCCTTTTTTTCATATTAGTCTTTTTGGGGAAATAAAGGTTCTATTTTTGTATCTTAGAGTTTGGTTTTAGCCTAGATCTAACAACTTGATTTAGCTACAGAGATGCCAGTTCGTGGAGGACGCTGGAGGTAGGTCACGTTAACAGATGACGTTTTTCTTTCCTTTTATTAAACAAAGACAATTAGACCCTTACTATACTATATATATATATATATATATATATATATATATATATATATATATATATATATATAATCTATTTCATGTATGCATATATGACTGAAGTAATAATCGCTGAAACACTATAACACGAAGGTGCAAATCACTTCTGGATAACAGACCCCACAAGACCCAACATGGTCAGGGAAACGACAGATAAAACACCGTCGTTTACTGCAGGAAAGCCAATAAGATAGTGACGATAAGAATAAGGCTTGTCACATACGAAATTTCAAACAATTTTCTCGACTAACATCTCTCTCTCTCTCTCTCTCTCTCTCTCTCTCTCTCTCTCTCTCTCTCTCTCTCTCTCTTCTATAAACGTCAAATTTATAAAGCGAAGTTTGTACTAAGGGCCAGATAATGCACTATTCGGAGTGTCATTGATCACATAGATAAAAATGGGTGACATCGACTGCTATCAGGTGTTTTTTCCAATCGTTTTTATTTACTACTTCCCCATATTAATTTCCAAGCTGAATGAAGTTGGGCTTCGAACCATGACGTTCCATTCCCATGAAAACACAAATTACATCGATTAACGGCCGGGTAAGATTCTTCATATATATTTCGTGAGAGAGAGAGAGAGAGAGAGAGAGAGAGAGAGAGAGAGAGAGACTCTTTCTCGTATTTCATCTTTTCTTTTCCGTGTTAAGATACTCTGTCAATTTTCAGCTTACTATCTTACCGAAAAAGGCTGAGAGAGAGAGAAGAGGAGAGAGGAGGAGAGGAGGGGGAGAGACGGGAGAGAAGAGAAGCTGGATGAACAGAGAAACAGGGAAGAGAGACTCCTTTTATTGTTAATTTCTGGGAGAAAAAAGATTTAGAGAGAGAGAAGAAGAGAGAGAGAGAGAGAGAGAGAGAGAGAGAGAGAGACTCGTTCTCGTATTTCATGCGAAACGTACTTTATCTATTCTTTTATGTTAATTTACTGGAGGAGAGAGAGAGAGAGAGAGAGAGAGAGTCTAGGTGTCTGTGTTTTCCTTGAAGAAGGGATTTTTCAAGGGTTAGACGCTTATATGGGGATTTATCCAATTTTGCATATTACTTTTTCAGCTTCATTTCCTTTGACTGCATTCTTATGCAGTCAATAGCACGACATACTTATGAACTATAGCGTATATCTTTTTTTCACCATGACAGTGGGTAATCAGAGAAGTTTCTTGCGCTTTAACCCTTAAACTTTTCTCTGAGAAAATTCTAGGCAAAATTTCGCCACTTCGCAAGGAAATTTTAACAACATTCAATTTCAGAAGAACACCAGCGGTAATAGGCTTTCGACTCTTATGCGGAATGAATCTAAGTTTGTTGAAAGCTACTCAAAGAGGCGTTATTTTTTTTTTTCCAAGGTAAGGGCTCCAAAGCACAAGCATGTATAAAACAGTAGATTAATACGCGATTTACATCACTGTTAAAACGGATACCATTACATATGGAAACCAGAGTTAACTGTAAAATCGACTTTTACTGAGATTTATCATTCTTAGAATGTTAAATAAAAAATAAGCGGAAGAATAACATCAAAGATTTATAACTACGGTATACAATGCCGATCAAAAATAGGTGGATTGTTAACAATCAAGTCATTTACCAGAACATGAACATAAAATCACCCTGGAACGTCAGCACTCGCATCAAACGACGCCCAGCGACAAGTAAATAGTATTACACTTGTACGTATCCGTTTTCCTTACCGGATGCTCAAGAATGTAGTACGTCCTGTCGGTTCTTCTTGACCTTTTTGTTCGTTCGAAAAGGGAGGAAATGCAAGAATAAATTCGTCCCTTTTCGTCTTCGTGCCACGTTGCTATCTAGAAATGAACATCCTTACAATTGTGTGTTTGTTTGTTTGTATGGTGTTTTCACGTTGCATGGAACCAGTGGTTATTCAGCAACGGGGCGAACCACATCGAGAGTAACTGCTATCAACAGAAATACACGTCTCTCACACCTCAATGGAATGCCCGAGAATCGAACTCGCGGCCACAGAGGTGGCAGGCCAATACCATACCGATCACGCCACTGAGGCGCTTTGAAATTTGTATGTGACACAAACGCCATTCAGTTATAGCAATTAGTAAGCTAGGAAAGTATTAATACGGTCATTTGAATAAAAGAGAATAGGCTGCATTGTTACGATTTCTGTTTTATTGCCGTTATGAATCACTAAAGCTGAAGTGAACAGTAAAGATAATATTTGCCGATTTCGTAACAATTTCCTTTCACTCACTCGCGTCGACGCGGTCGTTCGAGTTTTTTAAGATGTTACAGTTATAAAAGGTTTCGAATTCGACAGGGTGCATTAAGCTCATCGGGTGATTCCCATTAACAAAACCACGTGGAAGAGTTTTATGGCGCATCGTGTTAAATTATGCTTAACGGGTTTCTATCATATATATCAGCTACAATAACGACAACTATTGCTGATGTCACTACAGTTGTTATTACTCTCTAGAGGATGAGCTGCAACAAGATTACTTGTGATGATAATGATATGCAGCTCTAAGGCTTCCGGTACTTCCTCATACATGAAGGAATCAGTAAAACATCAAAGGTATCGCTGCCACATATAAAAATGTTATGGATATAGGCCTACTCTCTGCAAGAGACCGTCATTAAGTCTGGAGGAAAAGAGGGGAAAATATATATATAGAGTTTAGGCCAAAGGCCAAGCACTGGGACCTATGAGGTCATTCACCGCTGGAAAGGAAACAGAGTAAAAGGTTTGGAAGGTGTGACCAGAAGAGATGGAAGAGATATGAACGGAAGTACAGTGAAAGGAATGAAAGGGATCGCAGCTAGAGGCCGCAGAAACGCTGCAAAGTATATCTAGTAATGCCTACAGTGAACCCCGTGAGGTGAACAGACGGCACTAAGCCTCTCCGGGGTAAAAAAACTGTTCAACAAAAGAAAGCAAATATATGAACTGTCAAATATTCCTTCAACAGCTGATGCAGAGCTCAGATCTATAAGACAGTCAATATCCTCACAGCACATCTTCATTCGGTATAGGAGTTTCATTTACTAAAACGAAAGCTGCATTGTTGGAAATGCGACGGTTTCATTTGTCTGTTTCTCAATGAACTTTCTCGTCTAAGAGATGACAGCACCGGATGATACAACATTTCATCATACCATAACGAACGAGAGCACTTACTGCTCGAAGGCCAGAATTCCCCGGTCGAATTTCATTTACCTCATTCATCACGAAACTGAGGTTTGTCCATCAGTGTTTTCATGTAAGCATTATTCTAAACAAACTAAATCAACCGCTGGTAAAAGCCGAATGTAGTAATTAGTCAAGCGTAACTGATAGAGAGAGAGAGAGAGAAGAGAGAGAGAGAGAGAGAGAGATGATGGGGACGGGTGGGGGGCGCCGCCAAAAGCAAGTAGGTAGTGCTTAATTAAGCACTACGAGAATACACCGAATTAATTATCTTTAAGTTCGTAATTGATGAAGTTACGATGCAATTCCAACTATTTTGGAACTTGAGCACCATAATGATTCGTTGTGTCCCTAGTTAGCTGCCTGACAGGTCTTGGTACTGCGTTCATGTTCAGAATCAGGAATAAAGATGCGCCAAATGTTTCACTAATTAGCCAATCCACAAATTCATTCTGTAGCTACAGCATACCACAGTGTTATTGCTTCCCATCCTTAAATACTCTTATTTCAATACAGATAAAGACCAGAAGATATAAGGAAATATTGCAGTAATCAGAAATTCTATTCTCCTTTGCACCCGCCTTCATTATTTCACATTGTTAAATTTGAAACCTTTTATAACTTTAACATATTTAAACTTGACTTCCCGCGTCTGTGAGTGAGTGACAACAAATTGTTACAAAATCGGAAAATCGTCTCTATTAATCACTTCAGCTTATATATTTCATAATGGCAATAAAACAGAATTCATAACAACACAGCCTATCTTTTTTTTTTTATTCAAATGGCCATATTAATATCTTCCTGGCTTACTAATGACTACAGCTGAATGGCGTTAGTATATAAATTTTAAGGATTTTTTTATGTAAATCTCTTCCCAACAAATCTTTCGTTTAGTAGGTCCCAGTGCAGATAACATGTTTCAATTCTTTTATGTTTTGCGAATGTCGACACAACTGCTTATCATTCATTCATATATCTAGAATTCTTTTAAAAAATCTCGAAAAAATCTCTCGAAGTAAAATTATATTCCAACTGCTGAATTTAAGAGCAATAAAAAAAATGGTAAAGGATAAGTTCAAGATTCTCCTTTCCAAGTGCGATTCCCACAAGCGCATAGCAGAGATTATTGGGCAACCGTAGTCCGTGGACCCCCCCGGCCAGGTCAGTCAATAGTGGGGAGGGAGGTTCAATACGTATTTCCTCAAGCTAAATCAGTCTCTATGGTATGGTGGTATTGTGTCCCTGGTAATATAGTTTGAAAAAGGAAAAAAAATTCATCCCAATAAACCATTTTTCAGCAAATAGAGAGAAAATAAATCAGATATATATATATATATATATATATATATATATATCCTATATATATATATATATATATATATATGTGTGTGTGTGTGTGTGTGTGTGTGTGTGAATGTGTATGTGTGTGTTTATGTGTGTGTGTGTATCGGTTTTCATTGGCTTGAACGATTTCTTCTATTCCGTTGTTACCCAAAAATAAATTGGATAGAGATTCGATGTTAAACGGAAGCCAGAGGTCTACACCCAGGCGTCCTATACCCTGAACACCTTACCACACCACACCTTTGGGCAAAGGTTTATGCTGGCATAAGGACTGTTTAATCTAACAGGAATGCTCTATGGACATACAAACCAACCGTTTGTTTCTTAACGTCTCTGCAAAACAAAATCCTAAAGCCAAGGGACCCCAAAATTATAAAGAAAACTTTTTTTCAAGAAACTGCTTTGTGAAGCTGAAAAGTAGAGAAGATAAATGCTACCTGCCACAGAACTGACATTTTACCCTAATATGAAACTAGGCTATGCTAGTTACTATGAAGACTTCCCGATCTCTTAGAAAAGTACGAAGGTAAAAATGAGGTTTATATAAGAAAAAATCTTAAACCAGATTTCAAGTCCACCCCTTTGGAAGCAATATAATTTTATAGAAACTAAAGCGTCCTGGCTTCGGTGCTTAACTATGAGAAGATATCTGGTGCTCTGTTTGCTGAAGTTCAGGATAAATATTATATTGTTTATTAATACAATACCTCATGTGGCTACTTACGTACTTCTTGATAATATCAAGGGGTATGTCTACATTTTAATACAGATCAAATCACCAATAATGTAAATCACCAATAACGTAAATATACGGAATGATGTACGCTTTTATTATACAAAAAATAATCTTCCTGAGAAATATGATAAAGCCCCCAAATTGTGCCTGAAAGACACAGCTGTGAATCAACAGACAAATCGTGAATATAGTTTGCCTTCTACAAGGAACAAAACCCCCAGGAAATTAAAAGCAGTATACAGCCTACCAAACATCATTTCAAAAAAATATTTGAATATATTAATCCTAAATCTGGCTGAAAATATAATATTACTGGGTACAAAACTCCATTTACGATCAAACAACAAACAAACCCGACAATTTGCATATCCCTTATTTTCAGAATTCTCTGTGTAGAAGCCTCTTTGCCAAGTTTCATATTTAACTACATGTCCATTTATGCATACATACATACATATACTATATACTAATACATATGTGTATGTAATATAGAAAGAGATGATATATATATATATATATATATATATATATATATGTATATGTATATATGTATGTATATATATATACATATATATATATATATATGGAGAGGAGAGAGAGAGAGAGAGAGAGAGAGAGAGAGAGAGAGAGAGAGAGAGAGAATACAACCGAGTACAAAATATAAACAGAAATTTCTTAATGTAGGCATACAAAATGTAAATGCGTATATGTACTATACGTAACAGTAATGAATAGAAATAGAAAAATTGAGATAAGAAAAAAATCTAATCCACTGAAAAATATAATGGTGCCTGATAGAAGTTCTCCTTGTTCTATCTATGTTCACGCAAAACTGAAATGCGTTTGACGTGCTGGCTCATAAATGCGTGGGCTTGAAATGTATGATTAATTATCAAAATACAGTGTACACTATTTACATATAGTATGTGGACAATACTGTCTACAATTTAAATCATGAGTAATTCTGTACATCAACATGACTGCTGACTGAAGTATAGTTTATATACAAAAAAACTGAAAGAGAACCTAGATATTTATGACATATTTCACAAAATGTGCAGAGTGAACAAGATATTTATTTCGAGTGTCTCAAAGTTCCTTTGAATAAGTATAGCTCGAGAATCAGTACAAAAAATATCACGAACGTAAATTTTTACAGCTAGTAATGAATGACAAAGCAAATAGCGTCACAAAGCAGCGTCGGAACATATATTTTGTTAAATGCCGTAACATGTCCCTCTGCAATAAGTGCAAAATTTCTGAATCCCTCAAACGCCACAGTAAATCTACATCAAGAGAAACAAAACACACGGAATTTCCCGAGTGGGGAACAGCGCCGGGTCGTCATTTATCAGGAATGCTGTTATTCAGATTAAAAAGGAAATTATT
>NC_061107.1:125952487-125979987 GCF_015104395.2 Macrobrachium nipponense
TCTTGGATGGTCTGGGATGCAGTTTAGATATTTGTCGAGCTTATTCTTAAACACATCTACGCTCACTCCTGATAATATTCCTCAGATGAGCTGGCAACGCATTGAATAGACGCTGCATTATCGATGCTGGTGCGTAGTGGATTAATGTCCTGTGTGCTTTCCTTATTTTTCCTGGTATATTTTTGGGCACTATTAATCTACCTCTGCTTGCTCTTTCTGATATTTTTAGTTCCATGATATTTTCGCTATTCCTTTCTATCTGTTTCCATGCCTGAATTATCATGTAGCGTTCTCTTCTCCTTTCCAGACTATATAATTTAAGAATTGTAGTCTTTCCCAGTAGTCTAGGTCCTTAACTTCTTCTATTCTAGCTGTAAAGGACCTTTGTACACTCTCTATTTGTGCAATATCCTTTTGATAGTGTGGGTACCATATCATATTGCAATATTCAAGTGTACTACGAAACATATGTTTTATAAAGCATAATCATGTGTTCAGCTTTTCTTGTTTTGAAGTGCCGTAACAACATTCCCATTTTTGCTTTACATTTTGCCAACAGAGTTGCTATTTGATCATTGCATAACATGTTCCTATTCATCATCACACCAAGGTCTTTTAACTGCTTCCTTATTTGTGATGGTCTCATTATTAGGTCCCTTATATGCATATAGCTTTCTTTCTCTGTCTCCATAATTTATTGATTCAAAATTTATCAGAGTTAAATACCATCCTATTTACCTCTGCCCAATCATATACTTTGTTAAGGTCTCTTTGTGAGCGTTCCTATCTTCATCACAAGTAATTTCTCTACTTATTCTTGTGTCATCTGCAAAACTACTCACTACCGAATCCTTAACATTATTGTCTATGTCTTCAATCATAATAACAAACAGTATTGCAGCTAACACCGTACCTTGCGGCACACCGGATATTACCTTGGCTTCATCCGATTTCTCGTCGTTTGCAATAACTATCTGTTTTCTGTTGTGTAAAATTCTTTTAACCATCTTCCTACTTTATCCACGATATTGTGTTTTCTAATTTTCTTCGCTAATATTATTATGGTCTACTTTATCAAAAGCTTTTGCAAAGTCTAAATAAACCACATCTGTTTCATTTCCGCTTTTCATATTTTTGAATATGTTTTCACGGTGGACTAACAGTTGGGTGTGTACTTTTTTTTCCGGGTACGAAAACATGTTGTCCTTTATTAAACAAATTATTTTTATTAAATGTTTCATAATATTTTTCTTCATTACCCTTTCATACACTTTCATTATATGTGATGTTAGACTCACAGGCCTATAATTACTTGCCTCTAGTCTTGATCCACTTTTGAAAGTAGGGGTAATATACGCTAATTTTGTGCTCATCATATCTTGCCTGTATCTACACTTTGTCTTAATAATATTGCAAAGTGGCTTTGCGATAGAATGAACTACTTTCTTTAACAAAATAGCAGGAATTCCATCAGGCCCTGCAGCAGCTCATTTTTAATTTCATTAATAGCCTGCACAATATCAGCTTCATTAATATCTATGTCAGCTAAATATTCACTATTTTCATCCCTTACTTCTATATCATTATCTTCATTATCTATTCTAGGGGTGAATTCTCTCTTATATCGTTCTGCCAGTATGTTGCAAATTTCCTTTTTTCATTCGTTTAATCTCCCCTTCAATTCTCAGAGGGCCTATTTCTATTCTTCTTTTATTCATCTTCTTCGCATATGAGTTTAATAGTTTGGGGTTTTGCTTGATATTTAATAGGGTTTTTTCTTCCAAGTCCCGTTTTTCATTTTCTTTTGATTGTATAATCTTTTGTTCTGCATTTTCTATCTTACTTTTTAGTTCTATAACTTTCCATGCATTTTTTTCTTTTGCAAGACCTTTTTTTCCACTTTCTGATTTTTCTGGAACAAGATTCTTCTGTCTCTTGGTATGCATGAATGATGTTTACTTTTCTTCTTCGGTATATATTTTTCCACTATTATCTCCAATATTTTATATAATATCTCCGTATTTACCCTTATGTCATCACTACGAAAATGTTATCCCAATCTTTGTTTAATTCTTCATTAATTTCTGACCATTTTATATTTTTACTGTAGAAGTTGTATTTTTCCATATCCTTCCCACTTTTTCATTTCTTGCTTATCTCTATTTTCACTTGCTTTGGAATGAACTGTTAATTCTATGACATTATGGTCTGAAATACTCGCATTATAAACTATTATTTCTTTAACATAATTCATCTCGTTCACAAATACTAGGTCTAAAGTATTTTCCTTTCTTGTGGCAGGTGATTTATTTGTTGAATGTTGTATTCTAGTAGCATATCTAATAGCTTTTCAAATTGCCTCTTATCTTCTGCCCACTACTATTACTCTCTTTTTTATATGTATAAGTACAACACAATCTCCTATTCGTTTCTTTCCATTCTACGAAAGGAAAGTTGAAGTCAACCAGATAGGAGAATAGTCCAGTCCTTGTGATTTCTACATATATCATCCAATTTTTCAATTATTAAGTCAAACTCTTTAGTATTAGGAGGTCTATATTACTATGTTCATCAATTTTTCAGATTCAAATTCTACCGCTATTAGTTCACATTCTGAGTTACTATATTTCTCATATATTTTTTCCTTGTTTTTTGTCTTTCCCATATATTGCGGTTCCCCCTTGATTCCTATTTTCTCTATCTGATCTATAAGTTTGGAACCCTTTTTATTTTGATCATCATTCCCAGTCTCTGGGAATACCAGGTTTCACTTATATTCATTATATCTATTTTCTTTTCATTTTTGGCTTAGTTCTTCAAGTACTCTATTTTTCTTTTTGAGTTACTCGTAACTAAACCCTGCGCATTCATCACTATGATGGTTTGCGTGTTTTCTCCTTCATTTAATACTGATAGTAATAAGGATTTTCCCATGTCTCTTTCCGTTGTGGTATGTTGTTCTTTTTTTCATTTCCAGAAATTTTTTGACATTAAAAAATCCAACTTTTCCATAATATTTTGATCTTCTTCATCATAATTATTCATTTTGTGTCTGAATCTGCAATTTTTCTCCGTTTCTGCAATATCCTCTTGCATAATAAATACAGTTATTATCTCTTGAGTAGAATTTCGGAGCTGATGCTTTGAAATTTTTTGCTGACACCTCTGCATATCTCATTGGTGGTTTGCTCTCTTTTACCTGATATTCTTGATTTCTCTCTTTATTTGTTTCTTTCTTATTTTGGATTTTATTACTTGGTTGGTTATTTATTTGATTATGATCATGGCTACAGGGTGCATATATTTGCATTTTTTGTCGAACTTACATCCTTTTCCTTCTTTAGGTTTTTACATATTTTTGGATGCAGATCTCTGCAATCATCCCCATATCCATCTAAGTATGCACATTTACCATATATTTCATAGTTTTGACATATCTTAGGATGTTTGTAGTAACATCTTTCTCTCCAAATCTGCAATTCCCTCTTTTCAAAAGGTTGCAGATTTTGTCTTTCTTGTCTATTTTTTCCTCTTTCCCGTCATTGTATAGATCTGGGTAGAGCCTCTTCGGATTTGCTTTTCTGTTGTCATATCGTAATTTTATTTTCTTCGTAGGTATGCTGCGTTTATTGCCTCATATGTAGTATCAATGAGTATCTCTGCATCCATACTTTTATCTTGTTCTTTGTTTTCCTTATTTTTTTCTGTCATTTCATTTTTGTTTACTTCTCTTCCGTTTTCCTCTTCTTCTTTTTCTTCTTCTTCTTCCTCTTCCTCTTCTTCTTCATCCTCAACTATTTTTACATTCAATCTTGATTTAATAACATTGTCTATCCATGATAGACATGTTGTACAAAAAATTCTTGTATCTTTTCTCAAATCTTGTATTACCTCAGCACACTGTGGTATGGGTCGGAATGTTGCATGCAGCACATTTTCTGATTAGTTTTGTGGATTGACTATGCTATACCAAACCTTACACAGTTTGCATGCTTTTGGCATTCTTTTTCCTAATGCATCAATTAGTATATTCACAAGATTCACCTTATTCATTTTCTTTGTCGGAATATGTTGGTTTATGTATATTTTCTTTATGAGTCTCTTGACCACTTGGATTTTATTTGGAACTTCTTCAATTATTTTCAAGATGTTTTCATTAGATTTGTTCCAGTTTGAAGGATTATATCCTTCTAATATATCTATGAATGCTTTTGTATCTTTTTGGTTAGGACTGTTGCTGATTTCATAGATGAGAAATGCCAGTTCCCTTCCTGCTACCTCATCGTATTGCGAATCTGCTAAACACGCCAAATTACGCCACCTTTTCCCGCAGTTGGAACTTACTGCCATCTTGTTCTGATTTATAGTATTACTTGATAAACTAACTTTAGAAGACGCTTTATCCTACTATTTTCACACTAATCTTATCACCGATAGTTCACGAACACTTCTAGATATTTCTCAAATTCTAGTCGTATGTTAAACTTGTGATATCTGTTGATTATTGTGACTTCACGCGGGTACGTCTCACCAAGCAAGATGGAGAGAGAGAGAGAGAGAGAGAGAAACTGTAACAGTGGGATAGCGCCCATTTCTCAGAGAAGAGAGAGAGAGAGAGAGAGAGAGAGAGAGAGAAACTGTAACAGTGGGATAGCGCCCATTTCTCAGAGAGAGAGAAACTGTAACAGTGGGATAGCGCCTATTTCTCAGAGAGAGAGAGAGAGAGAGAGAGAGAGAGAGGGGGGGAGAAACTGTAACAGTGGGATAGCGCCTATTTCTCAGAGAGAGAGAGAGAGAGAGAGAGAGAGGGGGAGAGAAACTGTAACAGTGGGATAGCGCCTATTTCTCAGAGAGAGAGAGAGAGAGAGAGAGAGAGAAACTGTAACAGTGGGATAGCGCCTATTTCTCAGAGAGAGAGACAGACAGACAGACAGAGAGAAACTGTAACAGTGGGACAGTGCCCATTTCTCAGAGAGAGAGAGAGAGAGAGAGAGAGAGAACTGTAACAGTGGGATAGCACCTATTTCTCAGACAGAGAGAGAGAGAGGGAGAACTGTAACAGTGGGATAGCGTCCATTTCTCAGAGAGAGAGAGAGAGAGAGAGAGAGAGAACTGTAACAGTGGGATAGCGTCCATTTCTCAGAGAGAGAGAGAGAGAGAGAGAGAGAGAGAGAGCTGTAACAGTGGGATAGCGTCCATTTCTCAGAGAGAGAGAGAGAGAGAGAGAGAGAGAGAGAGAGAGAAATTACAAGTAACTGACGAAACCAAGACCGGCTGAATATACTGATGAGCAATAACAATTCATAAATGAAACACACCGTGACGAGTAACCTGCAGGCAGCATGGAAACGAAATGGAAGCGTTTACTATTATTATTATTATTATTATATTCTTACCGTCGTCCTTCTCTTTTACAACAAACTTCGTGTAAGCTAGAATAACTTGACCAGTTTCCGCGGTTTAAACTTCGTCAGTGAAAGAGTAGATTCATTTCTGTGCATGAAAATAGGTTTGCTTGTTATTGTTTGTTAGTATGGTGCTTTTACGTTGCATGGAACCAGTGGTTATTCAGCAACGGGACCAACGGCTTTACGTGACTTCCGAACCACGTCGAGAGTGAACTTCTATCACCAGAAATACACATCTCTCACTCCTGAATAGAATGGCCGAGAATCGAACCCGCGACCACAGAGATGGGACGCTAATACCATACCAACCACGCCGCTGAGGTGCTGCATGAAAATAGGTCGAAAGAAAAAAAGAGAAAAAGTCAAATCAGGTACTTAGCCACGATGTACTACGTTCCTTTCAGGCCTTTGCACAGCATTGATTGCCCTATTCACGGGCTATTTCTGTCTATTACCTCCCAAGGGTGAACTTGGATTGTCGTACCTAGTTTCGTCACTGCTGGCGTAAGTCGAGGGCTTGTTTGCGTCAGAGCAGGGGTTGCTGCTGGGCTGACACCGCATTCCTAACTTGTTCCTACCTTACAGCTCTTTCTAGTTCTTTCCTCTGAGTGTTAAAGGCAAGTTGTTTATCAAGGACCTTGATGTCTATAAGGAGAGTTTAGTTGGTTCGTCGGGTTGAGGGTTATCGATATTTATACTCACAGTAGGACTATTATTCTTAACGAGCTTATTAGGGCGCTGGAACGGCGCTGCTTTCTCCCCTACCCTCCCGATCCCCCTACCTACCAGCCCCACCCGGGAGCGGACAAACTGATTTGCTGGAGTGAATGTCTCCCCTACCCATTCGTTCCCCTACGAACACCCCACCCACCCAGGGCAGACAAACCAGTTTGCAGGGGGTGGGTGGCTGTGTCACGTCTCTCCTACTGTCACCAGGGGGAGGACAAACAAGATCCACTCGGATATTATTATATACTAGATAGATAATATTCACTGGCCGCTAATACACACTTTTTCTTCGAATACCTGTGGTGCATGGCAGGTACTACCTTGCTTATTAATTATTACGTATTATGGTTGGGTTAAACACCTGTTGCCCTTTTAGTAGCTGGCACATCAATTCAATACGACAATAATCCATGCCTTGATGCTCGAATTCTGACTCCGTTTTTATGGACACAGCTATCCTTTGACTGACAAGCGCTACATGAGTAAAACTTTTAACTGGCTTGAAAAAAAGGAACTGAAGATTCTCAGAGGTATTTGACCAAGAGAAAAGCGGACGGTAAAAACTACCCAATCTATCTTGCTACATCTCAAAACACAAAGAATGAGTTATTATCTACTTTACAAAGTTCTTTCTGTTAAATAGATTCATTGAAACTATAAACAAGATGCTGAGGGCTACTTTGACGTGTTATCTACGTGTCACCTACTCCGGGTTGCTGGTACTAAACATGGCGGAATCTCCTTGGGACGCCGTGTTTTGTACTATCCCCTCGGTGATCAAAGTATTATATACACCCATTTCCATATGGTGTGATCGACAAATTATATTAATAAACGATATCTTCGTGCGGCCGTCTACTTTACATTTAGCATACTGTGTTTCTTATTAGCATACCAAGCCAAAGGAAGCACCGATGCTATTTAGTAATGTGCAGCGCCATGGACAAACGTATCTACAGGAAATCAACTCTCTCTCTCTCTCTCTCTCTCTCTCAAATATAAGACCTCCATACTCTGCTGATTTCAGCGCTATTGGCACTTGTAATTCGAATTAACTTTACAACTTTACAAACTCATCAATAGCTGCTAGGTGAAAGTAGGCTGAAAGTCATGTAAACTCTACGGGAAGCAGAAGTATGTTTCCAACAAAAGGAGGATTTATTCATCCAATGGTGTTCACTGAAAATATAACACTTCTAAAATTAGGTATCGAAAGTCCATCCTATGCATATTACAGTGTTTAATCCTATCAATACGATGTTGTTACCAGATACAGCAATGTTAATCGAAAAATTAAAAGAAGACAAATTGTAAGAAACGAAATGTAAAATACTTTTACACTCCGCTCAAGGTACCTAACATTTTCCAGAAATGAGTAGTCTATGCACTGGATTGCCTTCAACCTATAATGTAAAAATATTTCATAAACGTGACTCTTCAAATATACCCTAAAAAATACTATATTGGCGTTAATTTACTGTGATTAATATATGGTTGGCTCTAGTCTTCTCTTCATGGCAAGCCAACACAGCTCTATTAATAATAAACTTGGGACAATTATGGTATTCAAAGTAACCTCAAATCAATAAATCAACGCAATAAACCTTGACACAAATACTGTCTTGGAAGGGCTAAAGTTACTCTCACTGGTATCTCCATGTTTACAAATACAACTTACAAGGCCGCCATACGCGCAATGATTATCGCATACGATATCGGTATCGTCAGTAAATCGGAGTGTGCATGGGGTCACCGCGCTGCTAAAAGTGGGTGGAGTTTCGTGATAGCGTGAACTCATTTCTTTGTGTTATCCACCATTTAACCGATTTCCTTTCCCTCTTCGGTTCACCCTTTATGTCAGCGAAATAGACGCTGCAGCAGCTCCCAACGTTAGTATATATACAGCTCCTATACTGTTTTTTTTCATCTGTCCATCCGCCTGTTGTTGTTTTTGTATGGTAACACTGCGGCCCGGGCTTTAGATAGTTACATTTAGCTTTCATTCAACGATTATAATAATATCCTATTTCGAATATTAACGGCGTAATTCGCATACAGTAAATTATTAAAAACACTTTTCAGTTGCAAATGGTACACCCAGATATCCTTTTATTTACCTAAAACTTACAAATAGCGTAACTATCTAAAGCCCGGGACGCAGTGTTACCATACAAAAACACCACTGGCGATGGACAGATGAAAAGAAAAAACAGAGTATAGTGAGAAGATGCCATATCTCCTCATAGCCAAGTCTTCGATGAGACTGATAATAATGAGTGCGATCATCGGAATAGTGTGTGGGTGACCACGATTTGCTTGAGATCTGAGCTAGGTCGAAATCGCGTATGGCGGCCTTTACTCTAATGAAATAACTGCAACTCCTATATCACGGGAAAATTAACATTCATTGACATCTGGTCGGGGCAACATTGTGATGTATTTGCCGCAGACGGAGAATGAGATAGATAGATAAAACATAATAATTAGACCAAAGGCCAAGCCCTAGGACCTATGAGGCCATTCAGTGAATTAAATTAATATATCTTAGTTTTACCGGACACTAAGCTGATTAATAGCTCTCCTAGGGCTGGCCCGAAGGATTAGATATATTTACGTGGCTAGGAACCAATTGTTCACCTAGTAACGGAACCTACAGCTTACTGTGGGATCCGAACCACACTATATCGAGAAATGAATTTCTATCACCTGAAATACATTTCTGATTCCGCGTTGGCGGAGTCGGGATTCGAACTTCGGACCAGCGGATTGGCAGCCGAGCGCGAAAACCACTCGTCCAGCGAGGAACTAATTGACAGTGAAGAGGTTTGAAAGGTCTAACAGAAGGAAAACCTCGCACTTGCACTACGAATCACTTCGTTAAGAGAAGGTGGAAAGTTGACTGGAGTAAGAGAATATGAACGGAGGTACAGCAAAAGGAATGAAAAGAGTTGTAGCAGCAGGAAAAATGGTAGAGGAAGAACAAGAGGGAGAATAACAAACAAATGTTTGAGAGACGACAGAGAGAAACAAACGAATGAATGAAAAGAGAGAGAGAGAGAGAGAGAGAGAGAGAGAGAGAGAGAGAGAGAGAGAGAGAGAGAGAGAGAAATAACGGCGATCCCATTGTCTTAATTAAAGCGTCATATTATTATAAGTCTAGGCCTAGGTTTTTTTTTTAAACTAACGAAATTTGGTACTTTTCCTGTAAAAATTTTAACATAAAATATCATACCCTACCATTTCATAAGTTACTGGTCATCGAAAAGTGAGTAAGATTTTCAGGTACCACTTATTTTCTATATCCTTCATCACTGTTACCCGGTTCGAGATAAAATGCGCCTCCAGTTAGATTTTTTAATATCCCTTATTTGGATTAGTAAATACTTTCAGTGATGATAAGCTTTGCTGTAGTATTTAGTAACAGAGAGGGGTTGGGGGTAAGGGAGATACATTCATGTACGGAGAGACCTCTGCTGATTTTACCTCACACCAGCCTTGCCCGATCATAATATCAATCCATTTCAACAAAATAGTAGACCGATACTCAGAGTCAGATGGTTTTAAAGTTTTCTAGGTCAGTAACCAATAAAATGTTGATTGTGAGAAGAGGTAGAAACGTATTTCAAAAACCGTTAAAAAAAGGTGCTACTTTCATGAAGCGTCAATGAGAGAGCATTTTGAATGTTTAATTTCACTAGACTCATGCGTGATAAGCTCACTAATAATACACCTTTTTTCATTTTCAATCAATCTTTTTGCAATATTTTACACACCGATAAACCTTGTAAATAGCCAGTTCTTTCTCCAAGTGCCCTATACTGTAGGTCTAGCCTATTTTATTCTTACGTCGTGATTTCTACTTAATTTCGTACGACTAGCAATATAAGGACAGTTAGTATCGAGATCAGCATGAAGGACAGACAATAACAACTATACAAAATTCGGACTAGAAAGGAATTTCGTGAGTTATGACAGAGCCATCGTGTTATTTTACAATTCAATTCACGAATTAATGACGTTCATCAATTAAAGAACAGTTTTTGAAGAAGTCGACGAGAATGGAAAATGCATGTTAGACGCTGGTACTATACTTCTAAGAAATCGTAACAAACCTTAGCAATGACTATAAAAAAAAAAAAAAAATTTTTTTTTTTTTATCTGTCCATCCGCCTGTGGTGTTTTTGTATGGTAACACTGCGTCCCGGGCTTTAGATAGTTACGCTATGTGTAAGTTTTAGGTAAATAAAAGGATATCTGGGTTTACATTTGCAACTGAAAAGTGTTTTAATAATTTATTGTATGCGAATTACACCGTTAATATTCGAAATAGGGTTATTATTATTGTTGAATGTAAGCTGAATGCAACTATCTAAAGCCTGGGCTGCAGTGTTACCATACGCAAACACCACAGGCGGGTGGACAGATGGAAAAAAACAGAGTATAGTCTCTAGTACGGTTTCTTATAATCTAGGTTGTCAGTTATAAAATGCCTATAACAAAGCTATAAAAAAAATATATGCAGTCAAGTCATTTAACATATTTACAATAGTTTAATTAATCTTACAGGATGCTTGCGTAACATAATTTATAGTTTTCTGTAAAAGAAAACTATTGAGATGGGATGGCTATGCCTGTCCGTCCGATAGATGTGTGTGTGTGTGTGTGTGTGTGTGTGTGTGTGTGTTTAAACTACTCTTGCTCCACCTTTTTCTTATCACTGACCGAAAAATGTATGAGTGAAACGATCCCAACCATACCTGAGAAAAGATTGTATCCTTAAGGTCAAATGTAAACACTGATTTTCATGTATACGCCAACATCATATGAGTTCCTTTTACTCTTTTTAGGAGGAAAAACAAACCATTTGTTAATGAAACCTTTATACATCCTGTGGCAGGCCGGATGGTAATGCTACAATGAGACCATTTCCTTATATCATTCCTCTGTGAAATTGTGAAAATTATCAGTGATCCGACGTGAGAAATATCAGTGATCGTTTTCAGATTGTGGGATGTCCATCAGTCCTCAGAGTGAGGTTTTGCTCAAAACGTGCCTCCTTTGTGTTATTTTCTTAAGTTAACAATGAAAACTGATACTATGTTATATGTTTATGTACCTGACTTAACAAAACTTTACCTCTGAAGTAAATCATGCTTTAAAAAAGATACTTTGGTATAATTTGATCTATCAGATTCATTCCAACATTTCAACTGACATGATCGTGTTCCACCCGTTACTCAGTATATATTTTCATGTAAATGTACCGATTCCGTGGATGCGAACTGATGACAGTGGATTCCGGCTTGTCCAAGTTGCGCATATATATATATATATATATATATATATATATATATATATATATATATATATTATATATATATATATATATATACATATATATATATACTATATATATATAGTATAGATATATATATATA
The DNA here is from genome assembly GCF_015104395.2 of Macrobrachium nipponense. NCBI lineage: Eukaryota > Metazoa > Arthropoda > Malacostraca > Decapoda > Palaemonidae > Macrobrachium > Macrobrachium nipponense. Next base: position 125,964,063 of record NC_061107.1, read on the forward strand.
CATATATATATACATTTATATATATATATATATATATAATATATATATATATGTAATATATAATATATATATATATTATATATATATTAGGATATATGGAAGGATAAAAAGTGTTATAAGCAGAATATCATTTTTCGTAAAATACCCAATTGAATGCCAATATATTACGATAAGATCGATGAAAACTTAGCAAAGTAACGAATCCGGTATAAAGTTCCGTCCCTACGTCTCTCCTTTTCTCAATACAATAAACAAATAAACATACAATATATATATATATATATATATATATATATATATATATATATATTGACATAAAATAGTATGCCAACCTCTCCCCTAAATAGCTGCCGAGAAAACAGAAGGTTGTACTATCCTGGCGGAACCCATTCAAAGGGGAAATGGGCAAGTGGTAAGAGAAACTTTAAAAATGAGATTTGCTAAGCATTACGCACTGATTTTCAGAACATGTCAAGAGTTCCTTTTCTCAGCAAATCTTTCAAGTTCACGTGAAGATGCTAACCTACGGCCTTCCTCTTCCTCGCGTTGCAACCAACCGCAACCGGCTAAGTATCAAGTACACAATTCCTTCCTTTAGGTCAAGAGAGTAATTTTCGTTTTAAATGACAGTACCCATATACTACTGCCACATTCGGAATCATAACCGGCACATTTCACTATACTGAGGCGATCATTCTCTATTCCAATTACCAGTTTACCATTAACAAATGAATATGATATCGGGTATTATTGTTAACTTATAAGTCATGCCAAACTATTTACACTCCAGTGATAAAAGAGGAAAATGGCTGTTATGTGGTTAAATACTGCTGAATTGTCTAAAATTACATTTTGACAAACGAAATCAAATGGAGCGAATGCCAAATTAATGAGTAATCCACTATTCGAAAGTTCCTTACCTTAATACAAGAGCCAGCGTTGGGCGTAGACGGACAGACGACGGCATACCATGAACTCCAGATCGATTGTTCGTCTCTATTCCACGGAGCTTTTCTTGCAACGATAATACAAAGCTGAATGAAGATGACGGTGTTGCTGGGTTGTCACCCGTGAGCCGGGATGCGTAGGGGGAGGAGGGGATGGTGTGCGCAGACATAGCACTGATCACTTGTGGCCTCGTTGTTATTGCGAATCCCCAGGGCATGAGCAGCGTCAGACGCTAAATCCTTCGCTCTTCTAATGAGCGACAATGACACTTGTTATTATCTTGAGACGTTTTGAGACTGTGCCGCCTAAAGTTAACACTCAGGAACAGAGCCTTTTTATATAGCGATCTCTTTGGTCGAATCATTTGAATGTAAAGCTTGCTCTTGAGGCTGACAGTATTAATGCATACAAATTAACTACACAGCAACCATGACAATGAATTTTAAGCCTTTTGAACCCTTAAGACTCCTCTGGAAAGAGGAAAGTCCCAAAGACAGCGGTAATGGAGAAATGAAGTTGCGCCAATCGAAGCAACAAAATAAAGCGAGGCAGTTACTCTCTCCTAGACGAGTCGAGGTGCTAACTACACCAAAGCTAATAACGGGCAATTCTCTCGATAATGACTCGAGCCGCAATCACCTTCGAACCAATCAATCAGAGAACAGCCACCGGACTTGGATGATCAAGTTCCACAGCTTGTGATAAACATCTCGATAAAAACAAACGCCCAGTCTGCCATGACGGGAACAAGCAATCACGGGTGTGACAACCAACCACCAAGAAGCAATCATGAAAGTGTAAATATTTGCAAAAGACACACTATCGGTTATCAATGCCTTACAAATATACACCAAAGCGCGCCACCTAAGAAACCCATCATATACCCGATAACGGTTATGGTACTCGATTCAGGAGAGCCAAGCGACAGGGCATCATCAGTAGCGAGGTATCGGATAGCAATCCAGTCCTCAAGAAATGGAAAAAAAAAAAAAACTCACACAACCACAATACAAAATGTACCGGGAAACGGAGAGCCTGGCACTCAGCTGCTCCACCGACGGACTACTGGGTGGCACTGCGGTAGAGTACGGTCGCTTCCATCACCACAGCCAATTTCCCCCTCAATTTCTAAAACAATCAACGAAATACGTCACTTCGACACAATTCTGTGATCAACGAATATTCGAATCCGCAAATGAGGTAAGATTTAAACAAAATAAGCAACGATGATGTCCACCAGATAGACATTCGCGATTTCTAACGATATATCGGGGTTCAGTCCACACAGCCCCAAACACAAGGCTTCAACGCAGGATAGGGGCGACACGTCTCGTCGCATTCCCTTCTGCAACAACACTGAACGCTGCTACGGTGACGGTCCGGGCTGAGTACGGACGTCAGGACCAGAGATAATGTCCGTGCATGTCTGCGCGTGCCTATACGTAATCGGAGGCCATACACGGCTGAATTCATGTGTATGAGCACCAGGCTTCTTGATTTATTCGTAATCATATTTATCTACTGCACGTCCTTACATCCATTCGGCTGCTGTTCAGTCTCAGTACGCATGTCCTAAGCTAGCCCCTCCCCGCCGCCGCACACCATCATCAAATTCCTACTTCACTCAGTTATCGCCTTTTCCGTGAGATCGCCCTCATGCATGTGAAAGCACCTCCCAGCAACAATCAGCCAGAGAAATAGAGATCTCACTTTAGCAATTACATTTTTGTTTTCCATTGACATAACTTCTCCATTTCAAAATCCACCACGAAAAACACCGACGACGATGAAGACTTGCAACATACACATCCAAGGCCTTTCTTTAAATTGCAAATGACGCTGCAGGTGTTCAACCGTAATTTTAACCAAACTTTTAATTCACCATCCACTACTGAGCCATTCTGAAATTTCAAAACCATTGGTGCCGTGAAATTCCTACCCCCTATCCGCTTTATTCCTGATTCCAGCCGTTAAATTTCTACCTCCACCCACGATGCAGATAGTGGTACGTAAATGCGAAAATCCTTTGGTATATCTTCATTCAATTTATGGAATTTCTTTCTGTCAGATAATGAAAATTAGTTGTTTTAACATACGTGTCTCCGAAGACAGTAATGACGAAAGAAAAGCATCAGGCTATATATTCTGTGAGTGTTTCTCATTGTTTGTGTATCCTTTCTTCTTCTTCTTTATCATAATGATTAGTTTTAATTATGAGAGCTGTTTTCTGGCATGTAAGAACAAACACTTCGTAATTATTCGGCTGTCTTGAATAATAGTTCATCCTTTGGAGACGGGGGGCGGGGGGAATGAAACACATATCTGTAGAATACCAATTTTTACTTCGGGCGTTATCATTGCCATTACATGACGCGGAAAACCAAGACAATTCCTTCCTTGCCTTTCTTCGCGCCCTTTTTGTTTTCAGCTTCAACAAACACTGTTGGAAAATAAGTTCCTCATATACTTGCTCATTCAAAATCTTTGCAATAATTCATATTGGAATACATATTTTATCCAGCCCCAATTCCAGTTACGTATAATAAATCTCACTATTTGTTGTTGTGATACGTTGTGTAGGTCTAGGGGTACTACCTCAATTTTGACACACGCCCACCTAGGGGGTGAAGCCACTTACGAAAGGATTTGGTCATTTTATATTGTACAATTTCACATAGGAATTAATAAAGAAACGGTTATCATAATGAAATGAGAGTCGATGCTTCATTGCAAATGAATAATAAGGAAATAACTTACATCAAATTCTCTATAAGACAGTTGCACAATAAAAAATCATCAATTTGTTGGACTAAAATATATTCTAGATACAGTATTGCAAGTATTATCAGTGCCCGTTATTATCAGAACCCACTTGTCTTTGATTTAACCCATTACTCAATTCATCATTCAACTGAGAGTATACAGATACTTGCTTGCAACAGTAAATCTTACGGTCGTGTAGCATTTGTATAGACAGTGGTTACAAGACCCTTATAAGTCTTCACTTTCACTGTTCACAACAAAATCTATACCACGAAATTAATCTATTACGAATGTTATCTTCTTTTAACACCACCACGTTACATTTTTTAAATTGCATTTCTGAGAGAACCCTTTTATAGCAGCAGATAAATTTGCAATATAACCATTAATTATTACTTCACAATATCAAAACAAAACTGAAAAAGTAACAAAATATATTAATATACTAAAACTCAAAACAGGAGCTTTCGGCAACGGAGAAACTGACGGACAGACTGACAGAAAATTATGAGAATATGAGGTTATATAAAAAATATTAAGTTTATGTAAACCAAGCGTAGCATAATAAAAATCATTAAACCATTAACAGGAATAAAAATTAGAAAACAAAAATATTAAGATACAAAACTGAGTTAGACAGTAAAATGAAATAACATAAGCCTAGTATATAAAACAAAAGGACTAAACAACGACCAGCTAAAACACAGACACACGCACACACATACACATACACAAACACAATCTCTCTCTCTCTCTCTCTCTCTCTCTCTCTTCCAGCTTTTTGTTTCTCTCTCTCTCTCTCTCTCTCTCTCTCTCTCTCTCTCTCTCTCTCTCTCTCTCGCTGAGGAAGGCAGTAGAACCACTGCCGAAAGCTACTATTTGAATTTTACTCATTCACATTAATATGTTTATTTTTTCCCATTTACTGCAACTCGCCACTGAGTTGATTATTCTGCATTACATTACATATCATCAGTATCGTCACTATAGCAAAAACCAGTCAGCTTTGTAGCTAAGCCCCGCCTACCGATTCCGTCACGACCATTCCTTGAAGCTAATAGGTTGGAAATAGTTTCGAAAAGTTGGTTAATCTGTGGTTCTCTTCATCTTCATTTATTTTGCAATGGTTGTTTTACCAGACTGAAATACGTTGTACTGATTATCAAAATGAAAATTTATATTATCCCAGCCATGGTAATTGCTGTATAGCAAAGAAAGATAAAGGAAAGGAAAACGCATCTTCGAGAAGTTCTGCAGCAAGGAGACATTCGCGCGTGTGTTGGAGGCGCTTGTTCTCATGATTGTTCTGGAATCGTCGGGCGTGTTGGGGAACGCAACAAGCGCCGAAGTGTCGTGAGAAACGCCGCGATTTCTGATGCAATACATCTACGAGATTTTTCTAAATCATTCCCGTAATCTCGGGAGCCTGTGACACTCGCCCGTAGGCCCCGCTCCCAGGATGCCTTATAAATACGACTGACGAAGTAGGAGAAAAAGAGATCATCAGTAAGAGCCACAGATCAGATTATCAGTGAGAGATCATCAGAGAGAGAGATAAGAGAAGGACAAAGGATCAGAAAGGAAAAGGCGCTCGAGAGTTGGTTGAATACTGGTCGAGTCGTCCAGTCAGGGAGTGGACGACCGAGTTATTTCGAAGTAGAGCAAGACTTCAGGAAAGAAACGTTCTACAAGAGGTTTTGAGGATTTCCTGCCCTTCAAGTATCAAGAATAGACATTGCTTTCTGCAATACGGTGTCCACAGTCCAGAACCAGAAGACGTTGTGTTTCGTAAATGAGGTTCACCTGAATACGGAGGTGACACTGGGAATGTCTGCTTTCGAATCGGTGCACTTGAATCATTGGACAATGGTCGTCACCGTCTGATATTGTCAAGCGTGTTCACCATTCTAAATTTAAACACAAAGACTTTCTCAGAGCTATGCAGACTGGTATTTCATATGGATTTCAAGATATTTTACTACTGTTGCATAGTCTTAAAATCGATTTCATTGAAATCGTTTACACATTTAGAAGGATGACAAGCAGTGACTGCACTTTTTAAAACAAGAAGATGACTGCACTTTTTAAAACAAGAAGATGCCTTTGTTTACTCTGACACTTATTGCCGTCATTATGAGGAGTGAAACTTGTTTTTCCACCAACTAAGATGAGCATGATAACTTCTCCGGACACTACAATCAAAATCTTTTAGATACAAGGTTAACTGATAGTACACCTTTACTTAATAAATATCCAGCAAACGTGATGTCAACCACTCAGATGAGTCAAGCTTTGAATTTCTAAGACTTACAAATATTTCTCTTTTAAAAGGTTCTCCTTATATCTAACCTAATACTATGTTAAGCTCAAATACCAAAATAACTTGTTACAATAATGGCAATAGCATTAGGTTGGGTATAAGGAGAACCATTGTTTAAAGAGAGAAAAAAAAGTTTCAGTATGATAGGCTGTACAATTCATATTGGATATAAATTGCTGCGAAATTTCTAGAGGACATTAACTCCTTTCGAAATAACATAATAATAAAAATGACGTAGACCTATAAGGTCCTGTCTTTTTGTTCCGTTTACACAGCTTATGACGTTTGGGTTATAGGCCTATCATTTGGGTTATATGCCTATCTTCAGCCGTTTTATCGTTGTTCTTGTTATGATTATTCTTGTTTGTGTTGCTGCTGTTATGATGCTTGAGGTATCTTCGAAAATTTTTCATACGATAACATAACATTGCAGAATAAACATAGACCTATTCACAAAATACTGACGTAAAGAATTGTCTGCCTACTCTTGTTAACTGAAATTTAGTTATTTGTTTTAATAGAAAGTAATTGAGATCTTTATGAAAATGGTCTGCGCTAGAATAATGTCCCAACAAGAGAGAGAGAGAGAGAGAGATTCCACAAGAATGGTCCCAAAACCAAGTGATTCAAGGGTTATTCGCAGACTGGTTTGGATATCTCATGCATAACTTTTCGGCTTTCATATATTTTTTCTAATTTGTTAAGTATCTTATGATGCCTTCTTACCGTAGCCTTCATTTTCATACAAATGCTACAACAGCCTTATGTTTACTCGTCAGAGTAATATAATTTGTTATTCCTTTAGTAAATATATTCACGATATGGTTCATTGAAAGTAGTTTGATAGTTGTGTGTAAGACTGACATGGGCGCCCACAGCATTTTTTCCAAGAGGGCCAAATTATATATATATATATATATATATATATATATATATATATATATATATATATATATATATATATATATATATATTATGCAGTGAAACTACTATGCCAATAATTTAAGAGAAGCAAGATGCGATAAAGAACATTACAATGCTACATTGTCTTTTTTTCAATAGTTCCATATGATGTTCAGCTGAATCCAAATATTTCTGGAAAGAACAACGCAGTCATAGCAAGACCACGGTGATCTCGGTTATATACTGTAACAAATATTATGCAATACATAATGATACCTTTAATTTACTTAAACTGTAAGAATATATTGTAAAATGGAAGGAAAACAAAGTGATGTAGTTAAAGATTTTGGCCAGCCACGCATGTATGTGTATGTGCTCTTGCTTATACGTGCACATTCCACTTTATGCATGAGAACATTATATATCGTGGAGTTGAAACTACTATATTAATTAAAAGCTATTCTATTTCCAACAGATACGGATAGAAGACTATTTGCAATAAGAAATTGACGTGTAGGCTCATACCATGTCATTGTCTCATTATATGATAATTTTATATATAGGCCTATGTCTTGACATTGCCTCAAAAAATAAGAAATTGACGTGTAGGCCTAATCTGGCAATGATATTAACATATGACACGCAGGATTATGATGAATTAATACCCTAACATCAGAAATGGCTGCATATGTCTATGCTTCATTTCAATTAATGTGGTCTGTGTCGGATCGCTTATGCAGACCAACACCAATTAAAAAAAAAAAAAAAAAAAAAAAAGATGCCTATGTATTTAGGCTGCACAAAATGATCCAATATCTTCATAATGATAAATAACAATATGTGGTTTCATTATTCATGCACGAAACTCAACATCACCGAACGAAGTCAAATCCAAGCTGGTAATCATTCGGATTGTTAACTAGTGTGACGTCATAGCCCTTCGAGAGCTAGCCAATCACAAGCGTGCAGTGGGAGGGGCTTACCCGCAAAGCTAACTGGACTCTGCTATAATTCTATCACTATCACTAATAGTACATATTGATTAAACTTTGACGAATTTCAAAACACACATTCCCCCTCCAACAGGAAGACTAACACTGCTCGAGAAAGCAGTGCTCCTGCTCCCCCCAGTTTAACGCGCTGGCTGGCTACCACATTACCACCATACTAGCAAAATTAGAACTGCGAGCACCAGCAGTTCCACATTGTTTAAATTCATTTTTTTATTTACTAATACAAGAGAATGGTAATACTTTTTAAGGGTCATTGATAATCTATACTTAATTTCTCATATTCATGTCAATATTCATAATTTTGTGCATATATATGAAATCTATAGTGGGTGCTGCAGTTCCACAGTGCCTACTGACGAGCGCCACTGAGGGCTAGTACTAAACACGGCAAAAGTGTTTCATCTACACTTCTTCTTTCCCACTGTTATCCCCATAGATATAAAAGCCTAGATGCCGCATCGGGCGCTAGCTGAATAGGCTGGCGCACGTCATCAGGCCCGCCATCTTGGGGCGGTAATTCAAACAATGCAGCAGGCTGCAGTATATGACGTTTTTTCGCCACTATTCGCTTAATATTGCACGGATTTTCTTGTCTGATGGCTCGTTACAAAGCTTACATAATTCCCTACAAGGATCTAATAAAATAAAGTTGTTCCTTATTGTTTGAAAGTTAACTTACAATGACTTTGTTTTAGCAGGTAGGGGAAGGGGGGCTATTGTACACCAAATGTTAATATTTACCCATAACTATTGCTGTAAACAATAATTTGAAATGCTGTGATAAGACAGCCTACGAAAAAAAATGGTTAAAACAATATTGTTTAAGGGCCATTAGGTCAATAGGGTAAAATGTTGGACACTAATTTGATGTTTCTAGATTTCTTTCACTGCATTATAGCTATGTAATTTAGTGTTAATCTGGTCTTGTAATAAGAACTAAAGGGTCCAAGCAAGGCAGGCAGTAATGAGTTTTTTGTTGATGTTTTGATATAGCCTGCTGATTTCATATCAATGCATATAGATTATCATTACAATGTAGTATCATTAAACTGTTGGAAACAGCAATGAAAAAAAAACTTGTTTAAATTGCTGGGAATATTTATAAATAAATGCACAGATGTACAATAAATGTTATATATACATTCAATGTAAGAACAAATATCATGAAAATAAATCATTGTGCAATACATTTTGAGAGTTGTTACTTCAAAGTATAGGCTTAATGACCCATAAGGCCACCCACAGCTTTAAATTTATACATGTGTGACCAAACCAATGAACAGTTAGCTGAAAAAAAATTAGACTGGCCTATGATTGTGGTCTAGGGCTGAAAGGCTCTGGGGTGGGGGGGGGGGGGGGGGGGGACGGTTACAATGACCGGGTATACAGGGTTGCTCGTCAGGATTGGCTCATTTTGGCAATTTTGGTCTATAGAAGTATAGAGATGGCCCAGGCCCTTATCCCAAATAAGGTATAATAATTTGGGTCCTTGACAACACAGGTCTAGAGATGAGCTAGATATATAATTATGCTTGCCATAATTATATATCTTAGTCTGAGCAAATTAAAGGTAGTTTGTGAAAAATTTAAGTTCTATATAATTATTTCACCATATAAAATTAGGGTTCTAGAGATAGGTCACTTTTGCCACTAGACGAGGTCTCTGTATACCCGCTAAATTTTCCAAAGCCAGGTCTAGAAGTCAGAATTCACTGAGGAGCATCCCGTTCCAAAAAAAATGGAAGAAACCCCCCCCCACCCCCCCCCCCCCACCCAGGCTCAAAGGAGCAGGCAGAGATGCAAAGGCTAGATAACACAGAAATCCTAGTTATTCTAGGGCCTACTGTAGTTTATTTTAGGCTCAACCCTACAGTTTTATGACTTAAACTTGTAGGCCTGTGCCAAAATTATATCGGGGGATTTTTTAACAGAGCACTTCGAGGAACAAAGATTTTACTTAAGTTGCACAGATCCATAGCTGTAGGCCTACTTTAGTCATCTGTCTTATCACAGCATTTCAAATTATTGTTTACAGCAATAGTTATGGGTAAATATTAACATTTGTGTACAACTAGCCCCCTCCTTCCCCCTACCTGCTAAAACAAAGTCATTGCAAGTTAACTTTCAAACAATAAGGAACAACTTTATTTTATTAGATCCTTGTAGGGAATTATGTAAGCTTTGTAACAAGCCATCAGACAAGAAAATCCGTGCAATATTAAGCGAATAGTGGCGGAAAAACGTCATATACTGCAGCCTGCTGCATTGTTTGAATTACCGCCCCAAGATGGCGGACTTGTTGACGTATGTCCGGCCGGCCGATGCGGCATCTAGGCTTTTATATCTATGGTTACCCCTACATTTAGGGGTCGGTTGCCTGATGCGCCTTCCTTACAACATCAGGCATGATTTATTATTTGGCAAAAGGGTTTTTACAACCGCATGCCCTTGTTGTCATCAACCACAGTTATTGGCGGTGGGCCTCGCCTTTGACTAAAAAGTCCACCTGCAAAGCAGCAGTTTCCACAGTTATTGGCAGTGGGCGTAGCCTTTTACTAAAAAAGTAAGATTGCAAGGCAGCAGCTGTCCTTTTAGTCGCCTTTTACGGCACGCAGGACCTACGGTGGTAGTATTCTTACACCCCTACCACAGGGTGTGTGTTTAGTACTAGCCCCTGGGTAATCATATCTCCCTAAGAGCATTTGATCCCTTAGAGGCTAGTACTAAACACGGCAAAACATACACACATGCCCGGAACCCTTTATCTGATACATTCCCAAGAATCTCATCCTGGTGTCTTCATTCCTAACAAAATCGTCCCATTTAATACCAAGTATCCTCCTCAGTAGCTTCATCTCAAAATCATCCAACATTTTCCCCTCTGGCCTGGTCAGTGCCCATGTGGACGAACCATACATCAGGACTGGCAGTACTACTGCATTAAATATTCTCATCTTAGTTTTCAAGCTGATTTCATACCTTCACCGCACGTTTCTTCTCAGAACTTCAAAAGTTCTTGCTGCTCCTAGTTTTCTTCTTTGTATATCTCAATTTGCCTCTGGTCTACTGTTACCACAATTCCCGAGAATACAAACTTCTCAACTTGCTTGACTTCCTGCTAGTCAGTATCAGGCTGCAGAGGGGAAGGCTGAAATGGTTTGAGAGAATGGATGGGAATAGAGACCCCAGTAGAGCACTGGGAGCAGTACAAATAGAAAGATGACTGCTGGGAAGGCCAAGAACGAGATGGATAGACATAATCGTCAGAGAGCGATCTTGAAGAAGAAATCTAGAACCTAGAGGAAGCGAGGGGAATGGCTCAGGATAGAGACAGATGGAGAGGAACTGTATCAGCCTTATGTCACTGGCCAGTGGCGGGAAGATAAAGTAAAGAGAGAAGTCAGTTCAAATTGCAAATTATTATGAGTGAAAAATAAAACAATATGTTTAGCACTGAAGGCCAAAGAAACCTCAGTACTTTCCTATCATACAAAAAATATTACGGCCACTGCATCCTATCAGAATGAACCAAACCTTTACAAAAACTACTGAGATTACAATAATTTGTGTTTCTCTATCAATGCAAGAATAAGCAATAGTTTTAATGGCAAAGAAGTCGATTATCAGTGAGATCGGATGACTTGTAATTTTTTACCGCTACTGGCCTCAGTAAGTACCCAAACTGCATCAATCATATACCATTGAAATACATTTAAATAACAAGTACTTTGGTGAATATAGCATAATTCTACACTGAAAGTCTTGCCAGAGAGAGCCTTCCATGTTTGGCATATTTTATTTTATCTAATAATTTTGAAGAACCTGACATCACAAAACACCTACCACTTGATGAACTTAAGTTTGCCAATTTGAAAGACACAAAGGTGCACCCTTTTAAATGGTAAAAAAAAAAAATCCGGAACTTTTTTACTTAATTGAACCACGGCTTCAGGACTAGCATGCCCAGAGTGCTAGAGGAACGACAGATATTCAGACTTGTTAGAGGAGAGTTTGTAGAAATTTTTAAGAAATAAATATGGTCACAACATCCATGACGAAGAAATTGGGAGACTGTTGAAAGGAACAATATAAAAACGCACGCACGCACACACAAACACACACACACATATAGTGTAGTATATATATATATATATATATATATATATATATATATATAATATATATATATATATATATATTACATCGAGCTACAGATGTCCTTTGATATCCAATTCGTTTTACCTCGGAATTAATATATTTTCATATATGTTAACCAAAGGGGAATTATTTAGTTGATAACTGCGTCCTCTCGTGGGTTCGAACCAGCGCCCAGTGGACTAAGGAGAAATCAGGACTCCAGTGATATTAATCGACTTGTTGGCGCAGTTATCAACTTAAAAATTCCCCTTCGGTTAACATATATGAAAATATATTAATTCCGAGGTAGAGCGAATGTATATGAATCACGCTGAGATCAAAATTCATTTTTTAAAAGAATTACAAGTGGCAAGAACAGGTTCTTTTCTTTTTACGCTCAAAGAGGATAACGAAATTACTGATCAAGACTTGACTATCTATTATAAGTCAATCTTAAGTTAAACCCAGAAAAAAAATTGATTAGAGTTTACAAAATAAAACTTTACCTAAAAATACAGTCATTCACAAGATACAAGACAGTCATTCGGAGGAGGAACGAAAACAACTTATTTCTGGAAGCCCTGAATATTTTTTAGAGGATAATGAAAGGGGAAAACAACCTTAATCCAGATTACACAATTACTCAAAAATATCAACATACATAAATACAAATATCTTGCTATCACAGATCACTATTGAACTAACATCAATGGTGGTTGCTCGCAGAAACTATATGGGTGATAGCACCACCACTCAACACACACGCAGCCGGAGGATATATACACTGACCCGCGTCAGTAACGTCAATAGCGAATATATTCAGTTGATATCCTTACCGGCTATCCAAACAGAATCAAGCCTTTTCACGACTCCTGAAGTTTCAGGACGAAAGCAGAACACAGGACAAGATAGGATGCCCTCCCAAGGGCAGGTCCAGAGATGTAGATAAAGGGGAGTACATATAGTACCCTCTACAGTACACAGGAAGTGCGTCCGATCAGGGCACAGGAGACGTTTCACAAACAACAAGGCTGCAGCTTCCACAGCGACTTCTGTAGTTAGGAGGAGGAACACCATCAACGTCCTCCGTAATACAGTTGAAAAGAGGGCCCTCAGAATGCAGCAAGGGCCTTTAGAGTGTATATTCTCCCAAGAGTACCTCCAGCTTTTTAAACGTCCTGAAGGAATAAGGTCAGGGAAACCTCCAAGATAAGGAGCCGAATCCATTCTCCTTTTCATCATCAGCCAACGGTCCCCAGCAAAAGTGAGGCAACGACCCGCAAATCACCAAACACCATCCAGCCAAATAAATACATGGAAAGAGAAAAACAACTCATGGGCAAGGTACCGCTTGAATAATAACTACCTCCGGTGAGAGCGAGATAAACCTTAACTAGTCTTTTTTTTTTTTGGGGGGGGGGCCATAAAAAGAATAAATTGAAAGTAACTGAAGGAAATCTACTGTACAGGGCACGAATGAAAATTAAGCAAATTATTACAATATATATATATTATATATATATATATATATATATATATATATATATATATATATATATATATATATTCAAAGCATATGGCCGTAATGTTTGGAAACATGCTTGGTGTTGGATATTAGCAAAATAAATAGTCGTTAAATAAATAAATAGTCCATTTTATGTGGAATGAAACCACTCAGAATTATGTACGTTAGAGCCTTCAATGCTGAAAACATAAGTATGTAGATGGGAAGAAAACAAAGACACATGGCAGGCAGATAGGTAATAGAGAAGAAACATCTCTTGATTATTTTACAATAAATTTCCTTGTTATGATATTTCAGATAAATGGTTTTTCATATTTTAGCTGCAGTGTTCATATCTGTTCTGATATCCATAATTCATTGACCCTTTTTTCATATTTACCAGATATTGATTTCAAAGTAAAGTCATTTCAGTCTATTATTAATCTCTATGGTATATTCACTATATTAATTTTCTTTATCGTATGTTTATCTGATTTGTACCGTCGCTTACCGGCTGATGATTTTAATATCTATTCAATATATGAATTTAGTTCATTTAAAATAGATTTCAATCGTATATGATGATACCTTTCACTAAACTGATTCGTCTGTATTTTGTCCTATACTGCACTCGCTTAAAAGGGCCTTTTTTTCATGCAGCTGATTCGTTGTGTCAAACGAAAACAGAAGTTTCTCATTTGTTATTCGTCCCTTTTATTCAAAAGTGATTCACTCTGCTGCTTCACTTTTTTTCCTTTTTGAAATTCATCACAATGACGTGACCTTTCCTCTTGATGATGGAATGAATAGTATTTGTTATGCATGAAAGGGTATTTTTTGATCCGAAATTAAGTCATGACATATTTCATTCAGTTGATTGTTTGTAATATCATACTTTCATTTATTACGTTATTCAACTATCATTTTTCCGTTAGTCATCAAGTTCACCCGCATACGCACGCACAAACACAAATATATATATACTTACACACACACACACACACATATATATATATATATATATATAGTATGTATGTATATATGAATGTTGATGGATCTACTACTCTTACCTTGTCGTCGCTGATTCTGACTGGGGGCTCAACACTCGCAATAGAATTTGAGAAAGGACTCAGTAGAGAAATTCTAGGTCTTAATTAATTATATGTATTCACATTGACTCTTGTCACTTATAGTGTCAAATGACTTAGGAGTTAAATAACTGGAGTGCCAAACAATAATGCAATCACTAGATAAATCTGTTAATGGACACAAGAATTAAACAACTTGAGTGGCTTTGACTGATGTAGTTGGACAATAGTGGAGCAGATGAATGATACAGCTGTATTTACAACTTCCCTGTAAACGTGGAGAACGGACGCAACAATACCTGATAAATTAGAATAAAATCTTCAAGGAAGGTGACGATAATCTATGACCAGGCAATTTACTGATTCACACTGGTGACGTATATGACTATAAATCAACGCGTCTAGTAGCTACATCGAAAGAATGAATCAGCAGAAATGAGAATAAGAATGAAGAAATGGACTTGAAAATCGTCTAACTTAAAATGCTGAGTGGAGATGGCGTACATTCACATCAACTGAGCCTCGATCAAGGGGACTTCTAATTGTACATTCAGGGAGTATGTGGATAAGGAGGCCTCCGGTCGGATAAACAACGTATTTTAGGGAAGACACGACCAACATGCTCCTTCTACAGTGTCCTGTCTGCCTCTCTCCCCGTTGACCCCTGTCCTGGCCTTTTATAACCTTTCCAACCAGTCGGATTCCAATGCCTAGGTACGTGAGTCCATTAAACCTCGTTGCCCGTGCCTCCTAGACACAATGCTTTAGCTGAAATAGAAAATCTTTGGCCAGCAGATCAGAGAGATAAGTTTAGGGTGATGCTTAAGCGAAGGCATAGGAGGAGTATATGGGAAGGGTACCTTGGGCCCTGACGAATCTGTTGTTCTTTCGAAACAGCAAAACAAAAGGGGAACAGAATGCTCGTGTCCTTGGGCTCAGACCAACTTTCATAAAACGGAAAATATTTGTGACGAGAGAAGTATTTATCAATACTTCTAGTGATATATATATATATATATATATATATATATATATATATATATATATATATATATATATATATATATAGGGTAGCAGCTGCACCCATCCTCCGAACGGGTTCTCAGAGTGGTAAGAAAATGAGGGGGGCATGAAAAAAAAGGTTATGACCCCGTTAGGAACGGCCCTCGAATTTCGGACTTTGATAAAAACCTTCCTGAGGTTGGAGAGTCTATGGTAAAAAGTTGGCAGCCCTCGCTTCAACCCCGAA
>NC_061107.1:125981976-126006971 GCF_015104395.2 Macrobrachium nipponense
AGGTACTTTCGACTGTTTAAATACTTCGTAATCCGCTACATCGTTGTGGTATCTTTTTCATATCATGTGCTTATTTCCAATCTTGTGAAAAACTGATAGTGCGACCCCATTTACTCATTACTGAAAGCACTTGGCTAAGATACCTCTGCACTGTGGCCTTGTTCTAACCTTACTGATTGAAACTCCTTGGCTGTCCGTTTCTTCCGGGAATAGCTTTTTTAGTATTGAAATTAATTAGTAAATTTAGTCAGCTTTTTTTTAGTATTGAAATTAATTAGTACATTTGTCATCTGTAAAAATATTGTTAGATAATCGGATGAACAGTGATAAAGGTAGAGATGCTATAACTATTAGGAACGCATTTAAGTATTAATCATTGTGAACGGTAACTCAACGACTGGTCTAGCAACGATCATTCACGTGAAGGATTTTTTTCCTTTTTTTTCCTTTATCGTCAGAGTCATTACACACTTTCAGGTTTTTGTGAAAAGGAATAAAAGTGAACACATGGCAATAACTATAATTTGGTGCAACTCTGTAGAATCATTTCTACGGCATTAAGAACGTACTGGATTATTCACTGCAAAACGGACGTCCGATTTCACTCTGTCACTACTGACATTAACAATTATCTGGTCGGCTGGTATAGTGGTGAGTGTTGCGGGATGCCACTCGGATGTCTCGGGTCGTGTCTCCCCCAGGCCGATTACAAAAAAAAATCTCCGGGCTCTGTATCATGATCAGTTACTGCTGCCGAGGGAGGGATCTGCGGTGGGGGAGGTTACGACCGACATTCTTTGGATACTTGAATTTCAATTCAATGGCCCTTGTGTGCTTTTTCCATGTGAATATGATGCATCTACTGAAATAATAACAACATTATTAATTTTGGTCAATTTACTTCTCCATTTTCCAGGTTAGGTTTCTTTAAAATCTATTATATTAATTTCAAATTCTGTAAATAGGACGAAGATAGTTTTTATACTTTCATAAAAGGAACATTACTTTTAAGTCAAAACATTGCCAAGCGCTGCAAAGAATGAATGCTCTTAGTAGTGTTTTGGCTACTTATTTTGTAACAAGATAAATACAGCTCTTGCGAGTGCAGCCCAAAGGTAGCAAAAGGAGATTTCGTAAAAGATGAGGACTTACATTGATTCTTCTTTTACTTTTTGTAAAGAGCTTTTTACGAAAAGTTTAAGTTGATTTATTACTCAAATTCTACAGTATTTTACAGCCAATCATATAAAAACTTTACTCTTAAAAAAAAAGTTTTTCAAGTAAGGAATCATTGACGACTCTGATATGATGCAAAATGTTCATCACTTACATCCATCAATTTTCTATGCATAAATGTTTCCATACAAGAACCTGGTGACATTTTTAGTCTATTTTCAACAACGATGAAAAAGTTAGAAACATTATGAAGGCCATAGTAACGTATACATACAAACGCGCTCGCACACAAATACACGCACACACATATGTATATATATATATATATGTATATATGTATATATATATATATATGTATATATATATATATACATATATATATATAGGGTGTTTCGAATTAGAGTCCGCCTCTACAGCATAAACTAAAATTGATATGGACAAAAACAAAAGTAATTAAAAACAGGTATTTATTTAAGTTTCTCTCTAAGTATTTAATATTTTGTGTGGCCTCCATCAGCCCTGCCTACCACAGCCTGCATTCTTGAGGGGTATGATTTCAGCAAATCGCAAAAAAAAAGCTGAGACTCAAACTTCATCTCCCTGAGCACTTTGGTCACCTCTCTTCACAGGTCGTCGAGGCTTGGTATACCATCATAGTTCACTGTGCGTGCTTCAACACGATCCTTCAAGATACTACCAATGTTTTCACACACATTAAGGTCAGGGGAGCTACCTTGGAAATTCACTTGACGAGAAGAAATCGATACCACTGTTTTGAAGCAGCTCCTGTGTCTGAAGACCCTTGAAACATGGTGCCTTATCATGCAAAAATGTGACTTCTCAACAGTAACACATTTTCAGAATCTTTGAGGAAAAGAAATACTCCACCAGTAAGCACAGTTTCTCTGAAGTATTTGCCATTCCATGACTATCCTTTTTCTTTGATGATCCCCATTAACTATTTGGCTGTGAAACAGAGGAAAATTCCTAAACATTCAGGAAATTTCACAACTTGGCGATAGCGCACGTCATCACTGATATCATCCACCTTTACAGCCCAAATGGTGTCATTTTTATGATTTGGTTTCCTGACTGTGTAAATTAAGAATTCATATGATGTGGCAACACAGAGAAAGTCAGCTTCATCCCAATCTTTAAGAAATGAACCAAAAAACCATTCATGGTCTTCTCTCTATTGCTGAGTGGTGTTGGGCTTGCTGATAACATGAAATGGCTTGATACCAGATTTTTTCAACTGACGATATACAGCACTATTACTTCTCTTCTTTCCCCTTTTTGTTTCTAGTTCAAACGCCAATTTACATAAAGACATTCTTGGTCTACCCACTGCCTCAGCTATGATGTCTTTTGACTCCTGAGAAAGAACTTCAGGCCTTCCAAAATTCTCACTCTTTTCGTGATGACAGTCATATGGATTTTTGTCCCAGTTTCTTTTAACAAAGGATTCATCTCTTTTAATGTATCTGGCTACCCAGGAACGTGAAATGAAGGATGTGCCAGCATCTCCGGCCTCTCCGAAGGTTATAGCCTGTATTCGGTCAATCCATCTGATTTCCTCCCAGTCATTAGCCATGGCTGTATCTAACTCTGTCACTCAGTCTGAAATATAAGGAATGTAAAATGAAAAATAGCTTAATAGAAACTTAAGATAATGTACTTGGAGATAGGCTATAGCAGAAAACTTCATAACTTTCCATTTGTTCTGTGGAGAGGGGGCTCAAATTTCGAAACACATTGTATATATATATATATTATATATTATATATATATATATATATATATATATATATATAGTATATATATATAAGCGAATGCCACAGGAAACAAAAGATAGGCAGAAATCCAAGACGAAAGCACTTGGTTTATTTCTACCTATCATTTTCCTGTGGTATTCGCTTATTTAATGAAGTCACGTGCATATACTGTGATTTTTTCAGATATATATATAATATATATATTTATAATATATAATATATATGTATGTAAGACATAGGGTTTTGATTAATTATATATTGTTCGTGCATTCTCTGTAACCTGTGGAATGTGGAGGACAGTGCAGTAGTAACGACCTGAGGGTAGCTGATCAATGAGTTTGCTAGGGGATGGCGTGAGATAAAAGTGCTTAGTTCGTCGAGTCAATGTACGACAGTTTATGAACTCTTCCCAAAGTGCCTTTGTGAAACTAGATGCAGCTAGAACCGCGAGGCGCTAGCGAACTGTGTGTTCGTATGTGCGTGTGCGCCTCTTTCTGTTAAAAGCGTTCATACCCAAGCCTATGGGAGGGATTTTGACAGAGGGCTTCGAGTCATAGGCAAAGATGCCGTGGCATTCGCCGGGGGGAGTTTTTTGACATAGTGTTTAGTGCCCGGTTGGGAATGGGTAAGTGTTACCTTTACTTTAGCCAAAGGGGTGGCTTGTTTGATATCTTGTAAGATGTTCCATTTTATTAACTTTGTCTTTAAACTTGTGTGTGTACTTACCAGAATGTGTTCTGTATCTTTGGCAGATGGTTCTGGATTTCTGTGGGACAGAGTTCCCAGGGAAAGGTGTGACCTTTTGGGTGACTTGACAATGAGTTGTTTTAAGTTAGTCTGTAAGACTGGATTACTTAGTTATCGACTTAGTTATTGTAAATAAACGTTATGTTATGATGCAACTCTCTCATTTTCATTACCTGTTAGAATGGAGAGAAAGAGGTGGAGAGAGAGAGAGAGAGAGCCTGTGTGTGGGGGTCTGCCTTCCGTTTCGTGTCCACGCTTACCGTATTGAAATACATGGAGGTTTTCCCATGTAATAGTGGTGTCAGCGGTAAAGAGGGGATATAAAAGGTTTTCTTGCTTTTTTATGCCTAGGAACGCCAATGTAGAGATGGTTGGCCAGTTAGAAAAAAGGGGTAGAGAAAATGTCCGTCCGTGAGATGGGGGAGGGGGGACGAGGAAAGATTTTCTATTAGGGTCATCAAATTTGCTCGTACCAAGATTCTTCAGGGTGGGAGTCGTGAGACAAGCAACTCAGTTAGTTTGTTAAGTGGAGTTGCTAGGAGTCATCTCACCGGTCGCGTTTGTATTCTGGCCGACGAGATTTACGCGTTTTTACGAAGAATTTCGAGTTCCTTTTGCTCCATTATGGAGTGGTGAGTGTTAAACTATTGTTTATCAAAAAGGAGTGGGTTTTTGTTTAAATATTTCTGGGTTATGGGATTGGTTCAAGAGGTCAAAACAATTTTTTTTTTTTCTTTCCCCATAGTGAAGTGTTTTCTTTATTTGCACGTGTTTATAATAGACGTATGCATTCGTCTTTGTTTAAAACATAGGAGTGTATTTTTCTATGCATGGGAACTGTGCTTATATAAGCAGATTTGGCTTAGTGACACAGAGCGGCCACAATTTTAAGGGCTCAGCATATTTCTGCAGAGAGGCGCCTTGCATTGCGAGGGTGTACGGGCATCCCTTGGGAGGGTAGTTGCATGGGTACCACTAGCCTCACTCGTGAGATAGGCAGCGGGAGGGTATTGCGAGATGGGGGGATACTGCTGGCATGGCTCGGGGGAGTGTTCTGCCGCTTGACTGAGGGGTTGTTCTCAGGGGGGGAGAAATTTTTTTGTCTCAGTATGAGTGAACTTCCCCCTTTTCCTTTTTTTTCTTAGTGTTGGAGATGGATTTGGCCTTGACATTGGATGCTAAGATATCAGCTGGTTGATTAGTTGATGAAGTGAAATGCCCGTAGAGTCTTTTTTTAAGAAAAGAGATTTTTTTTTTTTTTTTTTTTTTTCTCTCTCTTGGATGAAGAGAAAAGGAAATAAAGAGATTTTTTCTTTTACGAAAATGAGGGGAAAAGTAGTTAACATGCACGGGATGTGTTATATGTTTCTTTGTGCCTTGAAAGACACAAATATAAGGGGGATACACAGATTATTTTTTTATTGTGTTGGAGAAATTACTTTGAAATGCCGATGATTGGTGTTGTATCTGTGTTGTGTGGCAATGGTGTTATGTCATGGTGTTGCATGCTGGAGAAATCGTATGTCATAAGATTCAGCATTACTGTTGTATGCTATTTTGAATTTCACCCTTACTTGAGAATTATTGCTTTGGAGAGTTATTATTATTGTTATTATTAATAATTATTATACTTGAGATGTGTCACGGGAGGTTTGCTTAAGTATAATTATCATTACGGGAGAATTGTTTTACGAGAGATTTGAGATATTTCATGGGAGATTATTTAATAATTATTACAGATAATTATTCAGGGAGAATTATTACAATGAATTAATGGGAGAAGTCTTGTGTTAATTATTTGTTCAGTTTTTGTAACTTTGGAGAATATTTCAGTGATTCACGGGGATGAGTTTTGCTGAATCTTGATGAATCTGGCTGAATCTTGGTGAGTTGTGTGGAATTTTGCTGAATTTTGCTGAATTTTGCTGAATTTTTTGCTGAATTTTTGGAGAATGGACAAGCATTAACATTGGTGATAATTTTTGTACTGATACTGATGATTTTGATGATAGCAATTTTTTTTTGGTGATTTTGTGATAATGATATTTCTGATACTGATTTTTTATATACTAATACGTGGGTGTTTTAATGCTGTCAAGGGAGGTGAAATCTTTTGTGATTATGGGGGGGGGAAGAAACTAACAACACATTGTTTTAGTTTTTTTTCCTTTTTTTTTTTTTATGAGTTTCAGCAGATAATTGGCTTGACCATCTAGTGAGTTACGGGAGATAGTTAATGGTGCCGATGATTTTTCTTTTCTCCTTTTTTGAAAATTAGCCATCGCTGACACAAGTTTTTTTTTACCATGGGTGAATTTGAATTTGTTTTTTCTCTCCAGTTAGTGTGAATATTATCTCAGTTCATGACTTAGAGTCATTTAAGAGAAAGTGTTCGTGCTTTAGCTATTTGATGCTATAGAGTAATATAGGGGAGAATTTCTTGCATGTTTTGAATGCATACGTAATGGCACTACATTTTTTCTCTGGATATTTGTGTTCCAGAAATTGTGAGTTTTCTTGCACAATACCCTTGTTGTATTTGTGACAACTTTGTGAGAGATAGGAAACTTGGTTAAGTTTTCTAGTGGTTTATGTCGTAGTGCATATGGGGGAAGTCTTTGCTTAGACACTGTGAATTTGGAGTTCTGTTATAATGACTTGTGGCACATTGATGATTTTTTCTAGAATTTTCTAGACAGTTTTATATGCCGAGTTTTTGCCTTTTTTTTAGCAGTTATGCTAAATGGAGAGAGTTTTTATAGTTTTTGACTATAACATTGAGTTATTCTCTGGAGAATTTGAGTTATAATTGAGATATATTATTTTGGAGAGATAATTGGAGGTATATATTATTTTGGAGTTATATTTGAGATATAATATATGGGAGATATATATTGTTGGCCATTTTTGATATTTGCCAATAGTGGTATGAGCTATGTTTAGTTCAATTATTTTGCAGCCATCTTTGTTGCAAATGGAGACACATATTTGGAGATTATGGGGCAATATTTGTGAGTATGTGAGTTAGATGCCTTGAGTGCACATTTTTTGGAGATATATTATTTGGAGCCTTGTTTTGTTCCACATGGAGTTATTGTGGAAATAGAGGTAAATATTTTGTATTTGCCGAAATAGAGGTGATTATTCTCTATTCCTGGAGTGGTGTCTTTTTCTTTCTACTGACATGTGGCTTTGGAGAAATAAGAGAATAATATAAGGGGGTTGGTTATTAACCAAATGGAGGAAATATTTCTATAACCGGAGTGGTGTTATTATTGATATGATGTCTCATAATGGAGTTGGAATTAATCTTGGCGGGTAACCCTTTTTTTTGTGGTTATGGAGTTTTTTTCGAGACAAGAGAAGATTTCTGAGGTTCTCTTTTTTTTTTTGATTTCGTGTCTATTTAGAGGCGAATGGCATTACTGCATTACGAGTTTATTTTGGAGATGTGTTTGTGCATTTTTCATGTTCACAAGTGTGTTATTCTTGGAGAAATATAATTTGGGAAAAGTCATGTTGAGAGAATAAGTCTTCGAGACAAATTTTTGAACACATTAGTCATATCCTGGAGTTAATTCTGTGAAATGTGTCAGTTAGACCTTTTTTTCTTGAGAATCATGAGTTTCCAAACTTACGTGTCTGACTGGACAATTTTTGTGCTGTTGTTTGAGCATGCGTCCGCAGGTGATTTTTCTGCTGACAAGCGATGTGATGAGCCGTGTGCTGATTCTTTTCTTCTGATGGTGACAGATCAGAATTTTGCAATATCTGGAAATGTGGCTATAGCATTTCACGAAAGCGCATGTGTTTGAGTTTGCTTCTGGCAATTCCATAAACTTTACATGGAGCATTTCTTGGGGAAACGCGGGAGTTATGCATATTATACATGTAATTATGTGATTTTGTGATTGGGGAAATCTACTTGTGATTATTCTTTTTTTTTTTTTTTTTTTTTTTATTATTTTTCTTCCTTTTCCTATGAGAGATATGATTTGGGGATTGAGCTTAAATAACATTTCTTTTTTGGACGGGAGATTTGATTTTACCGGGAGGTGTAATTTTTCGAGGGTTGCTATTTACGAAATGGGAGTTTGACATTAAGTCTCATTGTGATTAATTATTGAGCAGTAAAGGGGTTTTTGCTGTTAAAAGTGTTAGTAAATTTTTACTGATTTTGTGGGTTGTTTAAATATCAGCTTGCGAGAAATAAATTTTTTGGGTCTGGGTGTTACGTGATTCTTTTCTTTCTTGAGCTTGTTACGAATTTTTTCTTTTTTTTTCTTGTGAGCACATTCGAGTTCGAAGTGTGAGTGCAGAATTCCGTGGAGTTGCTGTGATTTCTGAGTTGTGTGTGTGTGCTGATGTGCGAGTTTGGAGAATTGAATGGAGAACTTGATGTTTTCTTTTTCTTAGAGAGTTGTGATAATGACTTATCATTTTAGTAGTCATATTTAAGGGAGTTAATTGGGAGACGTTCAGTTAGTATTTCTGACCTTTTTGAGATCGTTGTTTGATAGAAGTAGTATGTTTGGGTTAATTTTCTTAGATTGACCAAAGACCTGACTGACATACTAACGCCCAAAGGCCATTCACCGACACCAGCAAGACGTCCACCAGCCGTGAAGAGAGGTTGCTGCCATGTTGTCCATGGTGATTACAAGTATTTCCATGATGGGTGATCGAGAGAATTCTACAGCGTGTTTTTTTGGGGATCTACAAGAAGCCGTGAGAGTCTTCTACGATGAGGGAGGCATTCCGTCTTCCTACAGTTGCTACAGCCTGCTATAGCCCTGTTGCTGTCTGTGCAGCTACTTGCAGACAAGCGAAGAGGGATATTCAAGAATCCTAATGCAGAAAATATCAGAGAAAATGCGTTTTGTGTTATTGGGAGATTAAAGCGTGATAAGACATTATTTTATAATGCCAGAGACGTGCAGTTTTACTTATTTTGTTTTAAGCCGGCCAATGTTTTATATTGTATAAGCAATTTTGCTAGGCGGGAGCTAGCATATAGGTGCGAGGCCGAGCAATCTGTAAGACATAGGGTTTTGAATTATTAATATATTGTTCGTGCATTCTCTGTAACCTGTGGAATGTGGAGGACAGTGCAGAGTAAACGACCTGAGGGTAGCTGATCAATGAGTTGCTAGGGGATGGCGTGAGATAAAAGTGCTTAGTTCGTCGAGTCAATGTACGACAGTTTATGAACTCTTCCCAAAGTGCCTTTGTGAAACTAGATGCAGCTAGAACCGCGAGGCGCTAGCGAACTGTGTGTTCGTATGTGCGTGTGCGCCTCTTTCTGTTAAAAGCGTTCATACCCAAGCCTATGGGAGGGATTTTGACAGAGGGCTTCGAGTCATAGGCAAAGATGCCGTGGCATTCGCCGGGGGGAGTTTTTTGACATAGTGTTTAGTGCCGGTTGGGAATGGTAAGTGTTACCTTACTTTAGCCAAAGGGGTGGCTTGTTTGATATCTTGTAAGATGTTCCATTTTATTAACTTTGTCTTTAAACTTGTGTGTGTACTTACCAGAATGTGTTCTGTATCTTATTTGGCAGATGGTTCTGGATTTCTGTGGGACAGAGTTCCCAGGGAAAGGTGTGACCTTTTGGGTGACTTGACAATGAGTTGTTTTAAGTTAGTCTGTAAGACTGGATTACTTAGTTATCGACTTAGTTATTGTAAATAAACGTTATGTTATGATGCAACTCTCTCATTTTCATTACTGTTAGAATGGAGAGAAAGAGGTGGAGAGAGAGAGAGAGAGAAGCCTGTGTGTGGGGTCTGCCTTCCGTTTCGTGTCCACGCTTACCGTATGAAATACATGGAGGTTTTCCCATGTAATATATATATATATATATATATTATATTCACCCGGGAAGGGGACTTACCACAAGGGATGATGCAATCTGGCTAAAATTCCTGGGTTGGTGGAACATAAAAGAAAAGACAAAATAAGCTGAGGGTTTTAGTACGAAGGGAATTTTAGATAAAATCTTAGGATAACTAGAATCACATATATTTACAATAATACAAGTCAGATGATGGGAATGATGCGATAGGTGAATGGGATTCTGTCTGAACACTAAATTAAGATGAACACGTGATACCTGGATGTCGGGGATTTCACTTCAAGGGCACCATTGCAGTGGGTTTACCACGGCAATGAAAGCACAATCAAAGCAGAAGGATCCACAGCGGAAAAAGTCCATCTGCACTGGAGAAGAGAATGCATGCGATTAAATGACGAAATTGGCACAATTAAGGGTCCAGGATACACTGAAGGTGCCAATGAGGGTCCTTGGGTATAACACTAATGGATTCACTTATGACACGAATAATAACATAGTCAGTTCTGTATGAGAATGCGTCGTAAACATGGAAAATAAAATAGCAAAAGAAAAAGTATCTATGTGACTACCAAAACTCGAATTCCTGGCACTGTACCTTGTGTTGGAGAGATGGGTCCTTGTAGATGTGCTGAGTATGGGAGAGGGGGCTTGTTATTAAGGGAATTAGCACTGGAAATATAACTAGACTGGAAGTCAGAAACGTGGTTTCGGATATGGCTTTTTAGGGAGTAGAGCTCAAAGGGTTGTAAGTGTTAGGATTGCATGCATGTGTCTCTGACGAGAAGCGTCATAAGTTGGTCCTCCTATCCCTTCGCCTGATTAATTTCCCATTCTTACAGGAGTCATCCGTTGTATATTGTGCCACCTTGACCTCGTGTTTTGCTTTGTTGAGCACATGCTAAAGTGTCGGTCCCGCATAGTCTGTCTCGTATCGCGTGGTCTCCCAGCTTTTTCTCAAGGTCTAAAGGGTAGTATTCTTTAGATCTTGCTTTTTCGTATGGTGCTTGGGCCAGCTGTCCCGGATTAGTATCCTCTTATGGCGGGACTCAGGAACTTCCTTAAGTAGTGCCCAGGGCGATCATACGATCGAGGCTTGTCTCCAAGGGTAGTAAAGTGACCTGGAAATTAATTTTAACACAGTTCCACATGTGGCCTAGGAAGGGACTGAAACGACTACCAAAGGAAAGAATAACAAGGGCTTTGCAGGAGAAGCAAATTCTCCATGACCGGACTGTTAATGTCAACAGAAATATGAAATGATTTTACTTTAACGTCTTTGAAAATGGTGTTATTGAAAGTAGAGTTAGCTTGGAAAAAGGTATCCTCATGCAATATATATATTATATATATATATATATATATATATATATATATCATATATATATATATATATATAGTAAGTGTTTACATAATAAAAAATATGGAATGTTAGTCCATATATATAAAAGTCCTAAAACTAAAGAGGTCAACCAGATTGCTTGCAGGAATGTGATCAGACTAGAGACGCTACAAAGATGACGTATACAATAAGTATGTAGGCTAAGATAACATGCCGTCACCTGTAGTCATTCAATTGTTTTATTTAAACATTAGTCCAAGCTCCCTGCTTGAGACAACTACCACCTACGTGATCTGTAGCGTGTCTCATTTGATTGTGTGTCATCTGATAGTATGTTCATATGTTCGAACTACTGTCTGTTCCTTCATAACTTGTAACAGAGATGGTAGAAAAGCAGAACAGAGTTAGCTATCGTCATTAGAAGACCTGTACCTCTTTACCTAAGCTTTATCATGTAGAGGAATAGGATTAGCCATCATCATTGGCAGAAGCGATCAAGCTATCGTTATTAGAAGACTTGTACAATCATATCTGATCTTCACCATGTAAAACTTCAGAAGAATATATAATTTTTATACTTAGTGTTTTCTACAAGAACCTCACCGAACCATGAGTTTTAACACATCGTCGTAAAGATAATACCGACTTCGTAAGTGATCTACAAAACCCCAGACACTCCATTGAAGATGGAAGTGCAATACCAACCGACTTAGCGTATTAGATTATCGCTAGTCTAACATTACCTCAATAGGGCGCCTTATCATACAAGGCACAAGCCCTAATATTGGGTGGCCAGCGTACCAGAAGAACTCTACAACGTCCTACGAAAAAGAAAAAACCAGAATAATAAATCATGTATCATAAGAAGTCAACGACGACGGAAGCAGCAGATTCTTCAAGCAACCTAGTATCATCGTTAGTGAGCGACTTCAGAAAACAATAAGAACTTTTCAACGACGACGAAAGCAACAGATTCTTCAAGCAAACTTAGTATCATCGTTAGTGAATAACTTCAAGAAACAACCGAACGCGTCTGCAGCATCGGATCTTTCA
The DNA here is from genome assembly GCF_015104395.2 of Macrobrachium nipponense. Taxonomy (NCBI): domain Eukaryota; kingdom Metazoa; phylum Arthropoda; class Malacostraca; order Decapoda; family Palaemonidae; genus Macrobrachium; species Macrobrachium nipponense. The sequence goes on from NC_061107.1 coordinate 125,993,921, forward strand.
AGGGCTCGAATCATCGAAACAACGCGCACGGAGGAAACTGAAGCCAAACCAGGTCATCCGCTAAATAGAGAAGGAGGACCAAGGCCGTGTGTCGTTATCGGAACACCGTGACTTCCCACAAAAGCAAGCTAAGTACAATTTTTTATTCATTTGTTGGGGAGTAAACTTTGAGTGTTTCCTTTGCAGGTCGAATTCGTTATTCCTGTGGCTGAAGTTACGAGACATTCTTAATCTTACTTTTTTACAGAAATTATCAACATCATTGAGATTTCGCTACTGCGAGTTTTTATCTTTGAGTGTCTGTTTCCAGAAGTTCTACTGAAATATCATAATCATATACTATGTTAATTTTATCATTTTGGGTGATTATTAATCCCTCTACGTAACAAATCATATTAAACAGTGAATATGCGTTTACGCAGTGGACGTCTGTATTTATACAGATGCATGGATAGGGTCGTTAAGCACCCGTAGTGATTAGAAAAACACACAAAAAAACAAGTGGACACACCCGTACAAATCTATATAAATTAGAGGTAACACTATTTCGGGTCATGACAATAAATGCTCCTTTGCAAAGTCCCGATCGCAGTTTTAGCCTTGAGTTTTTTGAGTTATATAAAATATCGAACCTCAATGACTCAACTCAACTTTAAAAATATGGCTGGATTGCAAGGAATAACATGTCTGTAAAAAACTTTCATCAGGCTAAATGCGCTGACCAGGATCCCTCACTATTTCAAATTTTAGCAAAGAATGAAGTACAAACAGTTAATATTGAATACAGTAGAGATAACTTGTCTTATTAGTAATCGCTCAGTTTCCTAACAGTTTCGTCATTCATTGCTTTATACGTAACCAGCAACATAATGCTAAAACACACAATACGTTGCCGATGGTAATAAAGAGAAGGATCCTAATTATTACAAAAAAGAAATAGAAACAGTAGCCTTTCAGAATCAAACAAGCAAACTCGGTTACTGTGTCACCTAGTCAAGCGGTCAAGGTTAGTCAAAAACTGCCGAAGTGTTCAAAGCATAGCAAATTCCACACAATAAGCGACTAGCAGAGTGGGGAAAAGCGATGTTTGGTTCATACATACCGATATCTTTTTTGAATTAAAAAGGATTTTTCCTATGAAACACACGACCGTATAAGTAATCAGAGCAGGTTTTTCGTTTTAATTTTATACATTAAGTTATAATAAATACTGGTGGATTAAGCCCAACTGTACGCGCCGTAAAATTAGAATATCTTGTTTTATTTCTTTAGTACACGTAATATCTTGTATTTACGGACTCACCGTCTGTTGTTCGAATTCCCTAATGAGAAGTCCGGATAAGCGAGCGCTTACAGATACCTCTATAGTTATAAAAAACATTGATCTGTATGTAGTGTAATTGTAAGATCCATCTAGGGGTATACAAAATATTATCTTACATCCTGCAAAATAAGGCGTGTTTATCAAAGGAAAATCCTATAAACCTTCAAACATAGTAAAATCCGTTTGAACAAAAATGAGACAGTTAATCAAATAATAACTTATATAAAGGAACTATACATTTGTCTCATAAAATCGTAACATTGTTCAAATGACCCAACAGAATTCTCCCACAACCGCAGTCGTACTTTGCACGCAAAATCTCGAGAAGCATGCACCCTCGAATGTCTTAGTGCGTGTAAAAAGACTTTGGCTGGGAAATGAAATTTTAATCCTTCCCGACACTCTGAAATATAACGATTTCCGCGAACAAAGCCCTAAAAGTATACATATCGTGGATACGGAAGTTATAAATATCGCATTTTTTATTGTTGCTAATTTTTAATCACGCCAACCAGTCGTGGATGAATCTCTCTGATAATCTATCTAAAGTAATATCCGTAAAGTCATTCAAGCAGAGGTGATTCAGCAGAATTTTTTTTTATCTTCTACCTGAATACCAGGAAGTTTCTCCACTAGCGAGTGATCTCTGGGAGAAAAACGGATGTCATTGAAAACAAAACACGGTCTAAGGACAAACATAAAGCTATTTACAGTACCTTCGTATAGATTCTCAATGAAATTTTAAAATAGAGATAAATGACGAAGTTGAAAAATGTTAGTAATAGGAGCCATTAGGAAATCAAATAAGCCCATATAATTTTTTCCCTCAAACGTCATGCCATAAAAGATCGGACTTGGCGTATCTGCGCAGATTACTGTCGCTTAAACAAGGAAACGACTTCCGATAGTTTCCAGTGCGATGTACCGACGACATCTTATCTCTGTTAGGTTAGAATAAAAATTTTTTTTTTTCACCAACTTGGACTTACTTAAATGCTTTTACCAGACACCATTACCTAAGTGATTGTACCTCATACACCGTTTTCAGCACACCAGGGGGACATTATCAATTTTTACGTATGCCTCCGGCTTACGTTGCGCCCCAATTACAATATAGTGTTTGGAGACTTTTAGGGGATAACCTACATGCCTATATGGATGATCTTGTAATCTTTTCTAATACCTTAGAAGTACATTCACATAAAGTAGAGCTAGTGCTACAGAGACAAAGACAAATAATCTCAGAGTAAAATATCTAAATGTGAGTTTTTTAAAACCGAACATGTTTATCTAGGTTTTATGTGTCTAGTCAAGGTCTTAAAGTAGTCCATGTGTAAGGTGTCGGCTATTCATAACTTTCCGGTACTTATTAACGTAGTAAAAGGGGGATACAGCACTTTTGCGCTGTAGTGGGTATTACAATCGTATGTAATATGTAACTCTTCAATCATGACAGCTCCTTTAACAGATCTTACGAAGAAGAGCGTAGATTTATTATGGTCTGAAAAGCATCAACAGCGTTCGATATCTTAAAAGCGGAAAATGCAGCTCACCTAACTTAAAAATCCTGATTTAAATAAAGAATTTTTTTATTGCAACAGACGCCTCAGACCAAGGGGTAAGAGGGTATTACTTCAGTAATATGATAAACAGTTCTTTCCTATAGCTTTTTATTCACGTAAACTAAAGCCCTCTGAAATAAATATGCAGTAATAACAAGGAAGGGCTAGGTATCTTTAACTCACTAGTACATTTTAAGTTCATAATCTATGGCTATCCTGATAAAGTCCTTACTGAACATGAGTCCTTTACCGAGTTTTCAAAGGCTTTAATCACAGTCCAAAGGGAACTCGGTGACAAATGATCATTCAGTCTTTGTTTAGCCAAGATAAGATATCTACCTGGGAAAGCAATTGTCATAGCTGACGCATTATCCCGCAATCCCGCACCATACAGCAAAGAACCCATTAATTGGACTAAAAGATATAGAAACATCCGTGCCTATTGTTAAAACCGTATCTAAACAAGAAAATTCCTTAACCCAAGAGATCGCGAGCATTGAATATCTGGGTTGGAGCGCAGAACTGTTTACAAACTGAACAAAGCAAGTGTCAACAGCGATAAGCAAAACAATAAACACCAAACAATAAACACTTCGAAACGGAAAAACAGGGTCAGCGGCTAAGCAAAAACAATAAACCCTTCGAGCAGAAACCCTGAAAGCCAAAATAAAGTATATTTAAAGTATGTGTATCAGAATAATGTAATCAAATGTAATATTATATGTAGGTCCGTGACGAGGGAAAAAACCCGAAGAAACACAGCAGATGACTAACGACCAGGTAGTAGTAATAATCTCTTTCATACCAATCATCATAAACTGGTTGCATTCCGTCATCCAGGTTTCCCTACTATGTCACAGAAAGCCAAATCACTGTTTTACTGGCCTACAATGCTTACAGATATAAAAAGCACATAACTGATTGTAACACGTGTCATGAAAACAAGGGACACACTAAGACACCTGTCAGTTAAGGGCCTATCCTGTGCCAAATCAATCCTTGAAAGAATATACGTAGAATTATTAACAGAATTACGAGTCTGACAGAGGGAATAAACACTTCTTAGTGTTAATAGTTCCTTGACACGTTATAGAAAATTAAAATAGCACTAAAAACAAAAACACCGCAATTGAGTGCGTTAGGAATATTTATGAGTGCTAAATCAGTAAATAAGGAATTCAACACATAATAATCTGTGACTCGGGTGGTGTAAATCAATAATAATCTCCTTAACACGTTGTGTGAATTCCTTTCCATTAAGAAAACCAATAATATATTTTATCACCCAGAGTCAATCGGTTTGGTAGAATAAGAGATAAATAAAAAAGTGTCAATGTCTTACAAGTACAACTCGTGATATTGGATCCGAACCGGATTATAGCGGTTCTCGCGGTTTTCAAATACCTTTATCATTTATATCTTGTATCTATAGAATTGATGCCGCAAGTAGCCTTATACGGTACGCCGCTAGAAACACTTTTCCACATATTCAAGCCAACACATTAATTTATCAAATATATATAAAAAAATATAAATAAATAAATATAAAAAAATAAAATAAATATGGATACAAGTGGAGTCCAATATATACACTCCGTAAGAAGTCGGAAGGGTTACAAATTATAATAAAAAAGGAATCACGATAAAATCAATAAGCAAAACGTAACCATAGATAATTAAATATCCAAATATATATGCGTAAAGATTTGAACTCTAACTTAACGCTTTAGTAATGACAAATAAGCTAAAAGTTCAAACACATATCCAAAATCTACTGACATATTGTCTGTCCCCGTGATTTATATTCGTAGTCAATGAAAAAAAAAATTTAAATAAATAAATAAATAAATAAATAATAATAAATAAAATAAACTAAAATAAAAATAAAAGAGATTTTGTTTTTAAAGTCAGGAAGTCTAGAAGTGAAAATGTTATCTATGAAATAATCCTATATGAATCTTATACAGGGCTAATAATATATATAGAATTTGTATGGAAACCTTTTTCATTAGTTGAATAAGGTATATTTAATTTAACATAATCATGCAGTTTTTCCAACATGAAACTAATGTATTGTTCGAATTTTGGATACTGTTTTTTTTTTTTCAGACATTCTTCTCATGTGGGTCGAGTATTAAAAAACAAAAAAATTTATCCTAAAGTCGTATTTCTTACAGCAAGTAACGTAACTCTTAGCTGGCTGAGAGCAATCTCCTGCCAAGTGACGACGTCATCATTGCCGTATCAGCATTTGTTCCTTTTAACCTCATAATCTGCTTACACAGGCTTCATCTCGCGATTGCAAAGCAGATTGACTGGAGAAAGGAATGCTTAGCCCGAACTTCTCATGGGCAAGGCAGACGTTAGGTACAGGTGTCTATCGGTGTGCGCAAATGCAACTTGCAATCATTTTAAAATTATTAAACAAAATAAGGAAATAGAATTTCTATAACATCAAAATTAATTAATTTTTTCTGAACCTCATAGACATTTAGAAGTATCACGATATGGATATGGATTATTTACTTGCAACATTAGCTTTATTACAATCAGGTAAAATCACATTCATGGGAAAATGTCACATTTCTTGAAAAACCCAAAGTTTATTTAGAAATTAGTTGCATAGTGGGTTTTTTTCGTTGCATCTCCTACCTATTAATAAGTTTTTAAAATTAACCTCAGAGGATGCGCGCGAGAAAATTGAATATGAAACTTTTGTTAGGGGCACATAGGATCAGATTTTATCACAACTTAATTTCAGTTAGCATAGAGAAATACAGAATCATGATTAATCTTCTCTTTGACTCTTATGTTTGCCTGGCAATCTTACAAATAGCTCCTTTGTTTTTTTCCACTTCTTTGTCTAGTAATTCACTACCAGTAATATCGAATTTCTTTGGGATTTGTATCGATATCTGTTTATTTGTTATAATTATGGATATTTTTACAGTCATCATAGACCTGGATAGGTTCACTCATTGTTATGCCATGGGATAAAAAGTTTGTACAGCGGACTTTTGAATTCCAAAATATCAGCGAATTCATGTGGGTTAAGTCTGGTCTAAATGGCTCTCTTCCCTCCCCTGTATTTGGATGTCGTCTGAATTTACTTTGCCCTTGTGACAAGTATAATTCCACTTGCAGGCTGATTAATGGAACCTGGTTACAGTATCCTGCAGTACGAGAGTTTCACATCGCAACTTCAAAAAATCGTTCGTCGCAGCGGACGACTACAGTCAAGTAACAACCGCCTACAATGTGAAAGGAATTTCATGGACTTCTTCGACCGACACCGTATCTCGTCGTTAATCTCGTTTTAATGCGGAACGCTCCGGCGGCTGTCGGAATCGACTACAAAAAGGGACATACTTCCGACAATTACGACCCGAAGGATATTCAACTCTACTTGCTGGCGAAGGACTCGTGCTGGGATGATCTATTCATCGCGAACGTAATCGTGTAGCTTAGGATGCAGAGAATAAGTATGAGCGCAAAATGGAACGTTGGACCCGCCCAGGCAAATTTTCCCCTCGTTTTAACCATTGAAAAAAGGCCGTTTCATTGGCTATTGGTGGTTGTCTGGAACTGTGTAATGGACGAAAAGTTGTTCGAACGCTAGTTAAAAGTGAAGTAGTATAACCTCGGTCATGTATCCTATATATAGTAAAGATCATGTATCCTATAGATATAAATGATCATAAATAACAGAATCGAAATATATTTTTTGCGTGTACGCACTAGGAATCTATATATAAATGATCATAAATAACAGAATCGAAATATATTTTTGCGTGTACGCACTAGGAATCTATATAGTAAATGATCATAAATAACAGAATCGTAAATATATTTTTTGCGTGTACGCAATAGGAATCTCTTATATAAATGATCATAAATAACTGAATCTAAATATATCTTTGCGTGTACGCAATAGGAATCTATTTAAAGTGCGCATATATTAATCATAATTATATGAATCCATATACATATGTATAAACAAATCAGGTAGCCTATAATCAATCTGTTACCTTTTATCTTACCAATATCTGCAGTTAGTATATGAATTAACGAATCAGATATATAACATTTAGCATAAAAATCAACGAATCAATCAGCATAAACATTAATAATTTTGTCAATTCATATATGAACTTTTTTATCAGTTAAAATATGATTTTTATCATGTTAATCTTCATTCTATGCAATTATCAGAGTACATTAGTATTTTCTGTAGCATAAGTATCTTAATGAGATGAAGTGAAAAACTGTATCATTATATATCCCGTGATCACTATTATTTACCAATATCATTGTTTTATATTTTATTACTTGAATCAATTCATGTACACCATGAATTTTTATTTACTTATATATATATATTCACATAGTGTCTGTATCACACTCCTATAAGTCAAATGCAAGTCAAGTTTGAGTAATATTCAGTGGTTGGTTTTGGTAGCTGACCGAGCTGATGTAAGTGTTTACATAATAAAAATATGGAATGTTAGTCCATATATATAAAAGTCTAAAACTAAAGAGGTCAAAACCAGATTGCTTGCAGGAATGTGATCAGACTAGAGACGCTAAAGATGACGTATACAATAAGTATGTAGGCTAAGATAACATGCCGTCACCTGTAGTCATTCAATTGTTTATAAACATTAGTCCAAGCTCCCTGCTTGAGACAACTACCGCCTACGTGATCTGTAGCGTGTCTCATTTGATTGTGTGTCATCTGATAGTATGTTTCATATGTTCGAACTACTGTCTGTTCCTTCATAACTTGTAACAGAGATGGTAGACAAGCAGAACAGAGTTAGCTATCGTCATTAGAAGACCTGTACCTCTTTACCTAAGCTTTATCATGTAGAGGAATAGGATTAGCCATCATCATTGGCAGAAGCGATCAAGCTATCGTTATTAGAAGACTTGTACAATCATATCTGATCTTCACCATGTAAAACTCAGAAGAATATATAATTTTTTTATACTTAGTGTTTTCTACAAGAACCTCACCGAACCATGAGTTTAACACATCGTCGTAAAGATAATACCGACTTCGTAAGTGATCTACAAAACCCCAGACACTCCATTGAAGATGGAAGTGCAATACCAACCGACTTAGCGTATAGATTATCGCTAGTCTAACATTACCTCATAGGGCGCCTTATCATACAAGGCACAAGCCCTAATATATATATATATATATATTGTGAATAACTAAACTTGTAAACTTGTATGTATGTAAATTTGTGCTCTGTAGAAATACAAACTGCTTGACCGATCCAGACAAAATTTTTGCATGAGCACCTCATTTGACCCAAGGTAGGTTTTCACTTAAGTTTCAAACCCACACCCTTACCTTCTAGGGTACTTTATTTCCTGCAAGTCCTGGCAAAGTTGTTGGGGAAGGAGTGGTTCCACAAAAAATTTCATGAAACAAAAGTTGCTCATTGGGGTGGGTTTGTTCCACGAAATTTTTGTCACAACCCTCATTCGAGAAAAGGCATCCCTTTTTATCTGCTTATTCGTCATCTCTCAGTCTTTACATATAGAAATACCATCAGCCAGTGATTAAGCAGGGGTCACGCAGGCCATGGCCTAGGGCCCCGTGCCTGTGAGGGCCCCGTGCCGTGCTGTGAGGGCCCCGCACTTCTGACAAAAAATTAATAGTAATAATTGAAAAAATATAAAAATTAATTAAATAAATAATAATAATAATGATAATAATAATAATTATTATTATTATCTAGAGGTGCTTAATTAAAAAATAAATCCCAGAAACGTAATCCCACCTTAAGGGTCCCACTTTGCTTGTCCATAAATGAAAAGGGCCCCCTAAGCTCACACCCTAAATTTGCCCCTGGCTACAGTGTAGCTGGAAACCGGTCATTCAATTCTAACAAGGTGTAGGTAGTTAAGGTTGTTAGGTGGTTGACCACCGGCAGTAGGGTGGGGAGTCCCAGCCTTCCCTCTGGCGATCTTCAATCTCCCTGCCAAACCAGTTTTCCTTCAAACCACCATATTGTGATCAAAGATTCGCACTTGGTTTTTCTGTTCTGATCGTTCTTTGTGTAATATTAAGATAGACAATCTTATTTAACCTTTATTTTACTTTTGACTATACCAGGGTCGAAATGTCGATGCCCTGATAATGCAATTGCCTTTTAGAAGATACCTAGGCATTTAAATAAAAAAAATTAGAATTATTTGTAAACCTTAAAATGGGAAATATCCAATTATCTTTTAGAAAATATGTCACCAAGAAACGGTTTTCTGTTGGGCGATAGACAACAGCAGCCACAAGGAATGCAACATACAGGATGGCGGAAACATCCTTTCCTGCATCTCCTTTCAATTTTTTTGTCTTGTAAAGTATGTGTACTATCACTGAAAATGCTTTTCTTTCCTGTGATTAATAATTCTGCCTTGAATTCACTGCTTTAAATTAACTGTTAATCAAAACCACACCATGTGTTGCTTCCTTTCTAAGGTAAATGACCAACTGTCATTCAGAGATTTCCTGGTCAGCTAGTGTAATTCATATTGTGAGGTATAGACAAAGAGGCAGGTAAAGCAGTACAAAAGGTTTATAAGTACAGTGTGCGGACTGATATGTAGTACCCCACCCACAAGAGAGAGAAAACTGGGTCAGCGTAAGGAGATTGTGTTTTCTCACAGACATGCATACATAGATAATATTGGCTATAAACACTGAATATATCTGAATTATACATTGGCGGAAAGACCGGAGAATGCTCCACAGAATGGTTTAAGGAACAACGCAGCTATGATGATTATATACAATATATACAGGAAAAAGCATTGTCCTTACAAATGCTGCTCCCCAAGACAATAATTATGCAATAATAATTGGAAGACAATATGGGGTCAGGATGTCTAATCGCGATAGCGTGCTGGAGGGCGGAGGTGACCCCGAGTTCGTGAGACCAGCTGTCAAGGGGGGCTCTCGATCTCTGAGTCCCTCGTAGGGCTGGGTGACAGTATTCCTCCCCTGGAACGGGTCCTGGGGGATTTGACTGTCGTCTGTGGCGGCTGGGCTCCGTTTGGGTGGCCCAGGAAACTTGGGAGGTGCTCTGTTTTGTGGGGCACCCTGGGACATCTGCTGGGTTCCTCGTTCATCAGGAAGGTGGGCTCGCAACCGTGTATGAGGATGAGGTATGCCTTGTCATGTGCAGCGAAGGGTGTGGTAGGGACCTTGGTGGGCATTGTTCTGGATGAAGACATGCTTGCAGGATGATAAGGGTTTGGACTGGAAGCGGCTCATCCTGTCAGAGAAAGTCTTGAGGCGAGGGTGTGAATTTCCCGGCTGTTTCCTGAAGCCTCAGGATCGGGATGTCTGCGTCGTCGGTGTTCAATGCAGGAAGAATTCACCTGGTACCTGCCAGTGTTTCCCAGTAGACCTTCTCCACTGGGGAAAACCTCGCCATTGGCCTTTGGGGTGATGCGGAGGCCAAGGAGGACTCAGGGTAGCTGTGAGTTCCAATTCTTGCCTGTGCAGCGCACCATCAAAGAGGCCTTCAAGGAGTGGTGGACTCTTTCCACCATGCCATTGGCTGCGGGGTTGTAGGCAGTGGCGCGGTGGTGCTGTGGTGTGATGTCCTCATCAGGTGGGCCAAGGCGACCCATAAGTCCGACAGGAAGGCGGGTCTGTGGTCCGTTGTGATGTCATCTGGCACTCCAAAATGGCTGATCCACCTGGCGAGGAGGGCCTCCGCACAGGTGCTGGTGGTGGTTTCCGTCATTGGGGTTGCTTTGGGCCATCTGGTGGACGGGATTGATTGACTGTCAGAAGGTATCTGGCGCCCTTGGATGGAGGCAGGTGGCCTACGACGTCTACGTGGATGTGGCCAAACCTCTCTCTGTGTTGTGGAAAATTCCTGCGAGTCTTTCCGGATCTTGTGCTATACAAATTTCTCTGTCAGGCAACGCATCATTGCACTGTCCGATGGGTATGAGAAAGCCGTGGATCACTTTGAACACAATCTTCCTGCGGGAGGCTAAGGATCAACGGATGGGGCGGCTGGTGCTGGTGTTGCAGTAGAGTGAAGTGCCAGAAGGTCCGAACGGCATGTCTTCCCACTTAAGGGGGGTGAGGGCCGTGTGGTAGGCTGGCACTTCTGGATAGGTGTCTTATTCCGGGGTGAGATCCTCATAGTTGATACGAGGTGGATGGCGCTGATCTCGATCCTCGATAGGGCATCAGCCACGGGATTCTTCTCACCGGGGACGTAGTGGATGGTGCAGCCGAACTCAGCGATGGGTGCAAGGTGCCGTTGTTGCCTCGCAGACCAGACGTCGCCCACCTTGGTGAAGACGTGGACCAAAGGCTGATGATCCAACCTCAGGCCGAAGGTGAAGTGGGAGAGAACATAGGACTCGAATAGTGTGATGATGGCTGTCTTGGGGATGTCCTCGAGGGAACCTGAAAATAAGATTTTAAGAGGTCCATTTTTGAGAAAATAAAATCTTTGCTCTGTGAAGGGTTCTGGTTAGGTTCTGCATGTTCGGCAGGGGTAGTGATCAGGGGTCGTTGCCAGATTCAGCTGACAGGAGTCCCCCCCAGGGGGGCCTCCAGGTTGGCCATCCGACTTTCTTTTAGTATGTGGAGAGTGGGGGCCCTACCGGGCTCAAGCCTTCCTGCATGACGCCCATAAGCTCCAAATCTATGCAAAGGCCCTCCCTTTTGGCGTCCTGAAGGCGGTTTCAGCAGAAGTCAGCTGAACTTTGTATGTGTTGGGGGGCCCGTGGTCATGATGTGGTGGAATACACCTTGCTTGGTCTGTGTCCCGGCCACCTGATGGAGTTCTGGCTTAAATACATAGGGGAACTCCTGCAGGGGGTTGCCATATTTGTGGGGTGTGTGATGGAGCAAATGGTGGGTATGCCTGAACCTGCGGCGAGTGGGAGGGAGCGGCATGTCCCTGTGTCAAGAAGCATTTGCTGCCCACGTCCACCAGGAGCCTGTGTTGGGCCTTGCCATCCACTGATGAATGGCCCAGATGTAGTTTGCACTCCAGGATGGAGATTTTTAGGGACTTCGTGCTGTATGAGCGGATGGGGGTCCAGTTTGCAGCAACAAGGGTAGTTGTGGCATTGGGAGTGCGGCTGCGGTCATCTCCTGATGGCAGGAACACCGACTGCATCACCCTGGCGTCAACTAACATCCTGTGGTCGGAGATAGTGTCTCGGACGTAGAAGCCTATGGGGTGAGGTTTCAACACGGTCGCGGCCATGGCTGATGATGGGGTTAGCCGCCTTATTCCCTGTTATTTGACGGGAATATGAGCAGGGGGATTTGCACTTCCTGGTGTACTTCCTAAACTTCCTGTGGTAGAAGAACCAGGTTGCATGGTCATCTTGCTGCTGCGTCGGGCCTTTCCTTTGGTGTATGGCGTTCACACACCTGTGTTTCGGGATCTTCCGTCATCAGGGATTGGTCGATGGCGAGACAGCAAGTTTGGCAGCCCTAGCAGCCTCAATCAGCTTTCGTCCAAGAGCCCTACGATCCTGGATTGGCTTTCTACCTGGTAGAACCATGAGGGCAGGTCCTCTGTGCAGAAAGGCAGCAACCTGACGGCCTAGGTGGCGGCATGCTCGGAGGTGAGGCGGAGGTCTGTGGGTCGTGGGTGGCCTCCAAGGAACAGTCTGCTTCAGCGGAGCCTGGCATTGTCACCTCACTCGAACTGGTTGATGGGAGTCGTGAATGGTGGGCCAAACCATTGGTGAAATGCCGCAATGCACCTGGGAAGATGTGCCGTATTGAGTCCGCTTATGGCCTTGGTGTGTAGCAGAGAAGAACTTTCAGAGACCTAGAATGTGGTGCTGTATTATGTCTGCTAAAGGTCTCTGAAGGTGAGCGGCCGTAATAAGTCCGTTAATGGCTGAGCCAAAAAAACCGCTGTGTCACCATCCTATCCGGGAGGTCACCATTTGTGAGGTATAGAGAAAGTGGCAGGTAAAGCAGCACTAACTTTATTGCAGGTACAAAAGGTTTATAAGTACAGTGTGCGGATGGATATATAGTACCCAACATGCGAGAGAGAGAAAACTGGGTCGGAGCGAGCTGATTTGTGTTTTCTCATAGATATACATACATAGTTAATATTGACTATAAACATTGAATACATGTGAATTATACATT
>NC_061107.1:126007471-126012471 GCF_015104395.2 Macrobrachium nipponense
AATGTATAATTCACATGTATTCAATGTTTATAGTCAATATTATATGTATGTATATCTATGAGAAAACACAAATCAGCTCGCTCCGACCCAGTTTTCTCTCTCTCACAGGTTGGGTACTATACATCTGTCCGCACACTAAAGTTAGTGCTGCTTTACCTGCCTCTTTCTCTATACCTCACAAATGGTGACCTCCTGGATTGGATGGTGACACAGCGGCTTTGGCTCAGCCATTAACGAACTTATTATGGCCACTCACCTTCAGAGACCTTTAACAGACATAATACAGCACCACAGTCTAAGTCTCTGAAAGTTCCTCTCTGCTGACAAACCAACGCCATAAGCGGACTCAATACGGCACATCTTCCCAGGTGTGTTGTAGCATTTCATCAACGGTTTGGCCCGCCATTCTTGACTCCCATCAACCAATTCGAGTGAGGTGACAATACCGGGCTCCGCTGAAGCAGACTGTTCCTTGGAGGCTACCCACGACACACAGACCTCCGCCGCACCTCTGAGCACGGCCGCCACCTGGGCCATCAGGTTGCCACCTTTCTTCACACAGGACCTGCCCTCATGATTCTACCAGGTAGAAAGCCAATCCAGGATCGCAGGGCTCTTTGACGAAGTGCTCAAAGACGACATAGTCATAGCAGCTCTCCCAGAGGAGGTTTACAGCCGCATATCCCCGTGGGTGAACTCACAGACCAGCCCGGTCGCCCTCGGCAAACTGAAGCAGATGCTCATCAGCACCCACTCCATTCCCATTCCTGTGAGAGTTGCCTGCGTCATCGACCTTGTCACCAAACCAATGTGCGACGCTTACCTGAAGGATGCCTGGGACGATACGATGGGTTTTCTTCAGCTACCAGAAATTGGTGCAGTCAGTTGGAAAAAGGAGATCAGCCTCTTACATGAGATATTCCTCCGCCAACTGTCCCCGGAGGTTCATGAGCAGATTCCCGATGCTGACACCCTACCGCCATCGACCAATCCCTGATGACGGAAGATCCCGAAACAACAGATGTGAACGCCATACACTAAAGGAAAGGCCCCACGCAGCAGCGAGGTGACAAAACCTGGTTCTTTTACCACAGGAAGTTTGGGAAGTACACCAGGAAGTGCAAATCCCCCTGCTCATATTCCCGTCAAATAACAGGGAAGGCGACCAACCCCATCATCAGCCATGGCTGCAACCGTGTTGAAACCTCACCCCATAGGCTTCTACATCTGAGACACTGTCTCAGGATGCTAGTTGACACCGGGGTGATGCAGTCGGTGTTCACGCCATCAGGAGATGACCACAGCCGCACTCCCAATGCCACAACCACCCTTGTTGCTGCAAATAGGACCCCCATCCGCTCCTACAGCACGAAGTCCCTAAAAATCTCCATCCTGGAGTGCCACTACATCTGGCCATTCATCATTGTGGATGGCAAGGCTCAACACAAGGACGTGGGCAGTAAATGCTTCCTTGACACAGGGACATGCCGCTCCCTCCCACTTGTTGCAGGTTCAGGCATACCCACCATTTGCTCCATCACACCCCACAAATACGGCAACCTCCTGCAGGAGTTCCCCAATGTATTTAAGCCAGAACTCCATCAGGTGGCCGGGACACAGGCCAAGCAAGGTGTATTCCACCACATCATGACCACGGGCCCCCCAACAGATGCAAAGTTCCGCTGACTTCTGCCGAACCGCCTTCAGGACGCCAAGAGGGCCTTTGCAGAGATGGAGCTTATGGGCGTCTGCAGGAAGGCTTTGAGTCCGTAGGCCTCACCTCTCCACATAGTAAAGAAGTCAGACGGCACCTGGAGGCCCTGGGGGGACTCCTGTCAGCTGAACCTTGCAACAACCCCCGATCACTACCCCTGCCGAACATGCAGAACCTAACCAGAACCCTTAACAGAGCAAAGATTTTCTCAAAAATGGACCTCTTAAAATCTTATTTTCAGGTTCCCTCGAGGACATCCCAAGACAGCCATCATCACACTATTCGGGTCCTATGTTCTCTCCCACTTCACCTTCGGCCTGAGGATGGATCATCAGCCTTTGGTCCACGTCTTCACCAAGGTGAGCGACGTCTGGTCTGCGAGGCAACAACGGCACCTTGGAGCCATCGCTGAATTCGGCTGCACCATCCACTATGTCCCCGGTGAGAAGAATCCCATGGCTGATGCCCTATCGAGGATCGAGATCAGCGCCATCCACCTCGGGATCAACTATGAGGACCTCACCCTGGAATAAGCCACCTATCCAGAAGTGCCGGCCTACCACACGGCCCTCACCTCCCTTAAGTGGGAAGACATGCCGTTCAGACCTTCTGGCACTACACTCTTCTACAACACCAGCACCAGCTGCCCTCATCCGTTGATCTCAGCCTCCCGCAGGAAGATTGTGTTCAAAGTGATCCACGGCTTCTCACATCCATCGGGCAGTGCAACAATACGCTTCCTGACGTAGAAATTCGTATAGCACAAGATCCGGAAGGACTCGCGGGAATTTCCCACAACCCAGAGAGAGGTTTGGCCACATCCACGTAGACGTCGTAGGCCCCCTACCTCCATCCAAGGGCGCCAGATACCTTCTGACAGTCATCAATTGGTCCACCAGAAGGCCCGAAGCAACCCCAATGACGGAAATCTCTGAATGACAGTTGGTCATTTACCTTAGAAAGGAAGCAACACATGGTGTGGTTTTGATTAACAGTTAATTTAAAGCAGTGAATTCAAGGCAGAATTATTAATCACAGGAAAGAAAAGCATTTTCAGTGATAGTACACATACTTTACAAGACAAAAAAATTGAAAGGAGATGCAGGAAAGGATGTTTCCGCCATCCTGTATGTTGCATTCCTTGTGGCTGCTGTTGTCTATCACCCAACAGAAAACCGTTTCTTGGTGACATATTTTCTAAAAGATAATTGGATATTTCCCATTTTAAGGTTTGCAAATAATTCTAATTTTTTTATTTAAATGCCTAGGTATCTTCTAAAAGGCAATTGCATTATCAGGGCATCGACATTTCGACCCTGGTATAGTCAAAAGTAAAATAAAGGTTAAATAAAATTGTCTATCTTAATATTACACAAAGAACGATCAGAACAGAAAAACCAAGTGCGAATCTTTGATCACAATATGGTGGTTTGAAGGAAAACTGGTTTGGCAGGGAGATTGAAGATCGCCAGAGGGAAGGCTGGGACTCCCCACCCTACTGCCGGTGGTCAACCACCTAACAACCTTAACTACCTACACCTTGTTAGAATTGAATGACCGGTTTCCAGCTACACTGTAGCCAGGGGCAAATTTAGGGTGTGAGCTTAGGGGGCCCTTTCATTTATGGACAAGCAAAGTGGGACCCTTAAGGTGGGATTACGTTTCTGGGATTTATTTTCTAATTAAGCACCTCTAGATAATAATAATTATTATTATTATTATCATTATTATTATTATTTAATTAATTTTTATATTTTTTCAATTATTACTATTAATTTTTTGTCAGAGGTGCGGGGCCCTCACAGGCACGGCACGGGGCCCTCACAGGCACGGGGCCCTCACAGGCACGGGGCCCTAGGCCATGGCCTGCGTGACCCCCTGCTTAATCCACTGGCTGATGGTATTTCTATATGTAAAGACTGAGAGATGACGAATAAGCAGATAAAAAGGGATGCCTTTTCTCAATGAGGGTTGTGACAAAAATTTCGTGGAACAAACCCACCCCAATGAGCAACTTTTGTTTCATGAAATTTTTTGTGGAACCACTCCTTCCCCAACTTTGCCAGGACTTGCAGGAAATAAAGTACCCTAGAAGGTAAGGGTGTGGGTTTGAAACTTAAGTGAAAACCTACCTTGGGTCAAATGAGGTGCTCATGCAAAATTTTGTCTGGATCGGTCAAGCAGTTTGTATTTCTACAGAGCACAAATTTACATACATACAAGTTTACAAGTTTAGTTATTCACAATATATATATATACTATATATATATATATATATATATATATATATATATATATATATATATATTGCATGAGGATACCTTTTTCCAAGCTAACTCTACTTTCAATAACACCATTTTCAAAAGACGTTAAAGTAAAATCATTTCATATTTCTGTTGACATTAACAGTCGGTCATGGAGAATTTGCTTCTCCTGCAAAGCCCTTGTTATTCTTTCCTTTGGTAGTCATTTCAGTCCCTTCCTAGGCCATGTGAATGTGTTAAAATTAATTTCCAGGTCACTTTACTGCCCTTGGAGACAAGCCTCGATCGTATGATCGCCCTGGGCACTACTTAAGGAAGTTCCTGAGTCCCGCCCAAGCACCAAATGAAAAAGTTGGGAGACCACGTGATACGAGATCGCCTATGCGGAACCGACACTTTAGCATGTGCTCAACAAAGCAAAACACGAGGTCAAGGTGGCACAATAAACAACGGATGACTCCTGTAAGAATGGGAAATTAATCCGGACGAAGGGATAAAAGGACCAACTTATGACGCTTCTCGTCAGAGACACACCGCATGCAATCCTAACACTTATAACCCTTTGAGCTCTACTCCCTAAAAGCCACATCCGAAACCACGTTTCTGACTTCCAGTCTAGTATATTTCCAGTGCTAATTCCCTTAATAACAAGCCCCCCTCTCCCATACTCAGCACATCTACAAGGACCCATCTCTCCAACACAAGGTACAGTGCCAGGAATTCGAGTTTTGGCAGTCACATAGTTACTTTTTCTTTTGCTATTTTATTTTTCATGCTTACGACGCATTCTCATACAGAACTGACTATGTTATTATTTGTGTTCATAAGTGAATCCATTAGTGTTATACCCAAGGATCCATTGGCACCTTCAGTGTATCCCTGGACCCTTAATTGTGCTAATTACGTCAGTTAATCACATGCATTCTCTTCTCCAGTGCAGACGGACTTTTTCCGCTGTGGATCCTTCTGCTTTGATTGTGCTTTCATTGCCGTGGTAAACCCACTGCAATGGTGCCCTTGAA
>NC_061107.1:126017471-126025730 GCF_015104395.2 Macrobrachium nipponense
GCCAAGTATCTGGTTACTACACTTACCATTTGTACTTGCTAGTACAAGAGATCCTTTTATTCCTGGGTCTGGGACACCCTTTGTACTTAGGGCACAGTTTGTTCAAGTACCTGGTTATTACTTACCTCACTACAGCCGGACATCTGACCCTTCATCACAAATACTAAACGACTGAATACTCTAAAGGTAATAGTGATCCCTTTTTTAACTGAACAGTCAAGAAAACAATCAGTCTTAAGTTCATTAAAATAGGTGTAAGGTAATCTTAAATAAAGGGCATCACTCCTGCAATTTCAAATCTAAGTATTTCCCTGATTCTGTTTTATTTGTGGGAAACGTCACAATTATCACTCTATATTTCTACCTAAACAAAAAAATAAAATATAATACTGGTGATATAATAAAATGCTCATATAAATTTCAAATACAAAATTTTATTTCTAAATTCAAAATTTATAAGTGAAATTCACAATCTCAGGGAAATTGTTATTACTTGAAAACAAAAGTTTAATTAATTCTTGAATTAATTATCAAGCAAAATTACATAAAAGTTTATCAAGAAAATTAATTAAATTAAATCATAAAGCAATAATTAAATTTGAAATTATATTTAATTAAATACAAATTAATTTGCAAGTGTTAGATTCAAAGAATTACATAATAGAATATTATTCAAACTAATTAAACAAAATAAAAACAAGGCAAAAACATAATGCATAATATGAAAACAATTAAAGTATTGACAGTACAAACATTAAGCATATAAAATTGGATATGTCAAAAGAACAAAGCAAAAATTAAATGTGTTTAAAAATTGTAATTTTATCCAATGGTAAAATAAAATCTTGAAGTGCACTTCAAAACATTTGTAAAAATACCTGTTTACGCAGCTGCCGCTTAAAGGCCTGTTACACACACTTACACTTTTGTGGGTGCCTTCACAAAACTAATAGAAATAATACTATGTTCAGATTCCACAAACAACACACATTTTACTAAGAATTATGAGTGACCAGCTCGAATATAAAATTAATGTGAGGTAAATTAAGTTACTGAAACAGCCTCGCAACCGAGCGAGCGAGAGAGAGAGAGATTTTGAGAGAGAGAGAGAGAGAGAGATCCTATCCCTCATGCCAGCGGCTAGGTCTCGAGATCGAATGAAAGGTTTTCTATTCCCATAAGCGGATGGACAATTAGCATCTAGTTTAAGACGAAAACATATTACATCATCTCTCTATGTTAAACCATGAATAACATCATTGTACGGAACCTCAAGGACTCAATGCAGCCTGGGAGGTCCTACGCACGTGTTTGCGCCGATAAAGAAATCAGCTGGGTCAGGCCTTCGCGAGGTGTGAATAACAACCTTCTCTGTTACTCTCTCTCTCTCTCTGTCTTACATACGTCTTTCCTCTCTCCGCCTTACTTAACATGTGTTATCTTTAAATTTGGGAATCTGAACACAAAACATACATTTCATAACATGATACGCAGGTTCTGAGGTGAATTAATCATATTACCACAATTATAATTGCATTACAAAACTTACATTTTAAGATTCCTCCCCCCAGAAGATTAGTTATTCCGTGGTTGAATCCAAGGATTCACAACGGGATAAATAATCGGCAACTACATTGTTCTTACCAGATATGTGCTCAACCTTTATATTATACTGTTGCAAGCACAAAGACCACCTGGTCAGTCTTTGATTATGGTTTTTCATCTGCTGTATGAATGACAGGGGATTGTGATCAGACAACACTAAAACTTCTTCATTCCTAGGTCTGTTCACATACACTTCAAACTTTTTCAATGCTGTGATTAAGGCTAGAGTTTCCTTTTCAATAGTTGCATAGTTTTTTTATGCTTTTTCAGTTTTGAAGACAGGAAACACACAGGGTGTAGAAGGTTATTTTCATCTTCTTCAAGTAGAACAGCTCCAATTCCACAATCAGAGGCATCAACTTGTATCACAAATTTCTTATTAAAGTCAGGAGCTTGAAGCACTTGTCTTGAAGTTAAAATGGCTTTTACCTTTCCAAAGGATTCTTGACATTCTGGAGTCCAAACAAACTTAGCTTTGGGACTAGTTAAGTCTGTCAAGGGAGCTACTACGGCTGAGAAATTTGGACAGAAATGGCGATAGAATTCAGCCATGCCCAAAAATCTTTGTGGTTGCTTCCTAGTAGTAGGGGGGGTAGCCTTATGGATACCTTCTGCATTAGCATTCACCGGAGCAAGAAGGCCTTTTCCAACTTCAAACCCAAGGTACTGAACAGTCGCCTTCCCAAACTCACTCTTCTCTAGGTTGACTGTTAGTCCTGCCTCTTGTAGTTTCTTGAAAACACTCTTCAGGATCTGCAGATGTTCTTCCCACGTTGTAGAGTAAATGACTATGTCATCAAGATATACACCTACTCCTTCTATAGATCCTAGCAGTTGATCCATCACTCGCTGAAATGTGGCTGGTGCATTCATCAGACCAAATGGCAGTACAGTATACTGATACAATCCAAAAGGAGTAATAAAAGCTGACAGCAACTTTGCATTTTCATCTAAGGGCATCTGATAATATCCCTTCAATAAGTCTATCTTGGAAACAAACTTGGCTTGCCCAATATTATTAAGTAACTGATCTATAAGAGGCAAAGAATAATTATCAGCCATACTTATGGAATTCAGTTTCCTATAATCAGTACACATCCTAAAGGAGCCATCAGGTTTCTTCACTAACACACTTGGAGAACTGAAGTGACTTGAACTGGGTTCTGCTAATCCATGTTGCAGCAAATACTCGACTTCCTTCTTCAGAACATCTCGATAATAAGGTGATAAGCGATAAGCTCTTTGCTTGAACGATTTTCCATCTTCTTTGATCTTGATTTCATGTTTGGTCAGATTAGTACGTCTGGGTACATCTGCAAAAATCTCTGTGAAGCTTCTAGTCACTTCACTCAATTCCTCACCTTGTTCAACATTAAGATGTTTCAGTTTCTCCTCCAAATTTTCCAAAATTGATTAATTATTCATCTTGCTTACAGCTCCCAATTCATAGCCATCATCGTCTTCTGTAGATGAAGTTGTCTGTATTATTGACACAGTTTCAGTTCTAGTTTCTGAGAAGTAAGGTTTCAGAAGGTTCACATGTATCTTCCTCTGTCGTTTTCTTCTTTCTGGTGTTTCAATCATATAAGTTCTATCACTTAACTTCTCAGTTATCCTGTAGGGACCTTGAAATTTATTGGTAAGGGGAAATCTCTTGACTGGCAGAAACATTAACACTTGTTGACCAACATTAAAACTTCTTAGCTTAGTCTTCCTATCATAGTTCCTTTTCATTTTCTCTTGACTCATTTTCAGATTTTCTAAAGAGAATTTTCTAATCTCTTCCAACCTTTTCCTTAAGTTCTTCACATACTCTCCTTGGATTTCCTCTTTATTTTCTACCCAATTTTCTGCAAGAATCTTCAAAGGTCCTCTCACTTCTCTTCCAAAAATCATCTCATTGGGTGAACATCCCATGCTTTCTTGATAAGCATTCCTAACTTCAAATAACATTAAGGGTAAACCAACATCCCATTCTCTTCCTGACTCAGAACAATACTTTGTCAGCATACTTTTCAATGTCTGGTGGAACCTTTCCAAGGCACCTTGAGTTTCTGGATGACAAGCAGTTGATAACTTTTGTTTTACCCCTAATAAGTTCATCACATCATGGAATAACCTGGAAGTAAAGTTCGTTCCTCTATCACTTTGTACGATTTCTGGTATACCAAACTTTGAGAAAAATGCCAATAGTTTCTCAGCAACTATCTTGGCAGATATGTTTCTAACAGGGATTGCCTCAGGATATCTGGTAACAGGACACATTAATGTCAACAGATATTCATTTCCTTTCTTCGTCTTCGGAAGCGGTCCAACCATATCTATAATCACCTTGTTAAAGGGTTCTCCTCTAACTTCTATAGGTTGTAGGGGGGCTTTCTGAATGGTTTCATTAGGTTTTCCAGTGATCTGGTGATATTCGCCCCATTCAGCATTTCCGGGTGTATCTGAAGGTCTATACTTCCTCATCAGCAAACATTCCTTCAGATAATAACAGGTAGGAGTTTGTTGCATCTCTTCCTGATCAACAACTCTGAAGAACAAATCAGCTAACGATGCACCCCTCTTCTGCAAGTCCATTAGCTTCTCTCTTGTTACCTGTCCAACTTCAATAGTTGAACTATCACTATCTGCTACCTCAGCTACTGCAGTTTCACTACTATCTTCAGGAACTCCTTGACTACTCGGAGTCTCTTCAGGAACAACAGATTCTTCATTTTCTTGGGAAATCTCTTCTCGGTCAGCTCCACAGGAGGCATCACTCCCCTGGAACAATTGTTCTAAGTTCAAAGACCCTTCACTTGATCCATCTTGGGCGTGCAAATCCTCAGTTTCTTCACCAACAGTCATAATTCTCCTCATAATTCTGGTAGTTACACAATAGGGAACAGTGGGGGTGGGGGTTCTATTCTCTCCAACTCTACCATAGGACTAATCCTCAACGGTTTGTCTGTCACTACAGGACAAGGAACAAATGGAACACCACCAACTTCATTTCCCAACAGAACATGTACACCTTCCACAGCCAGTGAGTCCCCCTGTCACCAATTCACAGGACAGGTGTAAGCGGCATATAGGAGTTACTTCCTCTCCTCCTATACCCTTCAAAATAACTGTATCTCCAGTGAGATTCTTCTCTAACATTGGGTGAGCATCACATAACACCACACTATGGTTGCTCCCTGTATCATGTAAAATCTTGACTGGTACCTGCACTTTCTCTTCTTGAGTTGCCAGTGTACCCTCATAGATATATGGCTTAAAGGCCTCCAAACTGCTCAGCCACTCACTGCTTGAAGTTACATTTCCACTGGTTGCTAAACACTCAGCTTGTTTAGTTTCAGTCCTCCCTGTAGTCGGATTCTTCCTCACATTGTTCTTAACAGTCTGTTTGACCTGGTCACCTCTTACTATTTGACCAACAGGCTTGGACTGCTGATAATTCCAATAACACTCCTGACTGAAGTGTCCTGCTCTTCCACACTTAAAGCAGACAACATTAGGCTTTTGTTCCAACTTTGTCTTGCAAAATTTAGATGAAAGATTTCCAACATTCAGCTTGCTGAGGAGTATTATTACTTGTAGATTTCCCATTTATAAAATTGCTTCTGAAACTTGGATGAGACTTAAAACCTGGGCGTGGTTGATTCTGGTACTTGACATTATAATTGCGCCTGCTACTAATTATATTGTAGTCTTCACTCAGTGTAGCAGCTTTGTCAAGTTTTTTAACCTCTCTCTCTCTCTCTCAAATAGGCTCTTATATGCTCAGGAATACCTTTAAAATATTGTTCTAAAACAACTAACTCTTCTAACTCTTCAAAAGTTGTAACTTTAGGCTTGCCTGCCAACCAATCTTTTAAAACACCTTCTCACTTTATAAGCGTAATCCAAGAAAGTTACTTTTTCATCCTTTCTTAAGTTTCTGAATCTTTCATTGTAGTACTCTGGGGTCAACTTGTATACTTGTAGCACATTATGTTTGAGCACCTTATAGTCTTTACACTGATCAGCTGTTAAGGCTAAGTAAGCGCTTCTCCCTTTACCAATCAAGACACTTTGTAGCAAAACTGACCATTTATCTTCTGGCCATCCCATACCTGAAGCCACTTTCTCAAAGTGATCAAAGAACTCATCTGGAGCCTCTTCAGTAAACTTAGGGATTAATTTCTGCACTCTTACTACATCAAATGCAGGGTCTTGATTACCATGGTTAGGGTTAGACGGTGTTGCAGGTAATGTGGATCTAGCTCTTATCAATTCCATCTCCCTTTCATGTCTTGCAATTTCTCTTTCCTCTTTTATCCTTTGCCTTTCATCTTCTGCTGCTTTTTCTTCTTCTCTTTCTCTTCTTTCTTGTTTTTCCCTGTTTACTCTGTCTTTTTCAGCTTGCATTCTCTCTCTTTCAGCCTGTATTTTCAGCTTAATCAAACTTTCTTCTGCTTCTATGCATCTGATTTCTAACTCTGCATCACTTTTCTCTTTCTTTTCTACTTGTTTATTTATAAAATCCGCCTGTGCTTCATTCAACAACTCTTGAGCCAGTTCTAACTCATCATCATCAGTTATTCTACCAGAGTCTATCAATGCTTGCATGACAATGCATTTGATTTGTGCTTTTATCATGCTACTAGACACATGACAACCACATGCTACTGCTAGAACACTCCACTGTGCCTTAGTCAGAGTAGTTTCAGACAACACTTGGATGGAAGGGGCTGCTAAAAATTCCTGAGTATCGAATGGAGCCATTTTTCTCAAATACATACAATAAAATGCAAAAACAAATATATGGTCACTCTTCTAACACCACCAGTATAAGCTAGAGTGATAATGTGATTTGTTTTCCTCCCTGGTTTCTGGGGATCATTGATACTTGGTACATAAAGTGCCAAATATCCCGGGTCTCTGGGCACCATTAATACTTGTGGCGAAGTGGCCTAGAGTATCTGGGTCTGGATACCATTAATACTTGGTGCATGAAGTAGTCAGAGATCTGTGTCTGGACACCATTAATATTTTTTAACCCAAATTGCCAAGTATCTGGTTACTACACTTACCATTTGTACTTGCTAGTACAAGAGACCCTTTTATTCCTGGGTCTGGGACACCCTTTGTACTTAGGGCACAGTTTGTTCAAGTACCTGGTTATTACTTACCTCACTACAGCCAGACATCTGACCCTTCATCACAAATACTAAACGACTGAATACTCTAAAGGTAATAGTGATCCCTTTTTTAACTGAACAGTCAAGAAAACAATCAGTCTAAGTTCATTAAAATAGGTGTGAGGTAATCTTAAATAAAGGGCATCACTCCTGCAATTTCAAATCTAAGTATTTCCCTGATTCTGTTTTATTTGTGGGAAACGTCACAATTATCACTCTATATTTCTACCTAAACAAAAAAATAAAATATAATACTGGTGATATAATAAAATGCTCATATAAATTTCGAATACAAAATTTTATTTCTAAATTCAAAATTTATAAGTGAAATTCACAATCTCAGGGAAATTGTTATTACTTGAAAACAAAAGTTTAATTAATTCTTGAATTAATTATTAAGCAAAATTAAATCAAAGTTTATCAAGAAAATAATTAAATTAAATCATAAAGCAATAATTAAATTTGAAATTATATTCAATTAAATACAAATTAATTTGCAAGTGTTAGATTCAAAGAATTACATAATAGAATATTATTCAAACTAATTAAACAAAAAAAAAAACAATGCAAAAACATAATGCATAATATGAAAACAATTAAAGTATTGACAGTACAAACATTAAGCATATAAAATTGGATATGTCAAAAGAACAAAGCAAAAGATAAATGTGTTTAAAAATTATAATTTTATCCAATGGTAAAATAAAACCTCGAAGTGCACTTCAAAACATTTGTAAAAATACCTGTTTACGCAGCTGCCGCTTAAAGGCCTGTTACACACTTACACTTTCGTGGGTGCCTTCACAAAACCAATAGAAATAATACTATGTTCAGATTCCACAAACAACACATATTTTACTAAGAATTATGAGTGACCAGCTCGAATATAAAATTAATGTGAGTTACGTTAAGTTACTGAAACAGCCTCGCAACCGAGCGAGCGAGAGAGAGAGAGATTTTGAGAGAGAGAGAGAGAGATCCTATCCCTCATGCCAGCGGCTAGGTCTCAAAATCGAATGAAAGGTTTTCTATTCCCATAAGCGGATGGGCGATTAGCATCTAGTTTAAGACGAAAACATATTATATCATCTCTCTATGTTAAACCATGAATAACATCATTGTACGGAACCTCAAGGACTCAATGCGGCCTGGGAGGTCTTACGCACGTGTTTGCGCCGATAAAGAAATCGGCTGGGTCAGGCCTTCGCGAGGTGTGAATAACAACCTTCTCTGTTACTCTCTCTCTCTCTCTGTCTTACATACGTCTTTCCTCTCTCCGCCTTACTTAACATGTGTTATCTTTAAATTTGGGAATCTGAACACAAAACATACATTTCATAACATGATACACAGGTTCTGAGGTGAATTAATCATATTACCACAATTATAATTGCATTACAAATTTTACATTATAAGATATATATATATATATATATATATATATATATATATATATATATATATATATACACAGTCGAAAGTACCT
>NC_061107.1:126026230-126071309 GCF_015104395.2 Macrobrachium nipponense
GTCGAAAGTACCTAGCTTATATTGGGTTTCCATTGCAAGAAATATTCGTCATCTCTGAAATGATTTCTCCAGAGAGTTTGTCATCTCGAGAAACGTCAGCTCCAGCTAATTCTATTCTGGCGCTCTCGAGGTGTCAGTCTGACACAAATGGACACTCAAACTCTAATAAACATGTAACACCTCCCATTTTGTTTCCTGGAGTAATTAAAAATGTGGAATTTAAGAGTGTAATCATCATAACACCTTGCGCACACTGGTGAAGTTTCTGAGACTTACGCGTTGACAGTCAGTCCTTCATTTATTGGTTTGAGCACGAGAACTGTTAAATAGTAAAATTAGAGAAACTTTATCATACCCAAGAAAACAGTACTTAATATTTAAAACATGTAAAATGGAAATCCGTGTGCTGGTAGCTATAAGTTAAGTTTATCTTAGTTTTACCAGACCACTGAGCTGATTAACAGCTCTCCTAGGGCTGGCCCGAAGGATTGGATATTTTTACGTGGCTAGGAACCAATTGGTCACCTAGCAACGGGACCTGCAGCTTATTGTGGGATCCTAACCACACTATATCGAGAAACGAATTTCTATCACCAGAAATAAATTCCTCTGATTCCGCGTTGGCCCTGCCAGCTATAACATACAGAAGTCACTCTATACTGAAAGCGATGATGCTGATATAAAGTTGAGCATTTACTACTGTACGTGCGTGTGTTATCGTTTATTCATATTGTTAAACAACGCAGAAGTTAACAACTTAACTCAAAAGTGATACTCTATTAATTCTGCGACACCCATTACCTTGAAGACTTTCTTATTATTAGAAAAGGTTCTAACCAAAGCCCAGCAGCGACGCGGTACTCTTTGTTACTCATTTTATTCACTGATAACTATAATGCGATTCAAATACAGTACTGAGTCCATACATCAGAGAGAGAGATAAGTCACAGGTGTAACTTACAGCTTCAAGAACTCATTAATTGCTGGAACACGTATTGACGACCTTTCCAGGATTAATCTATATACGTATTATGACTTATTATGGAGTGTTCGCTCCCACTGGAAAATTCATTAATATAAGGCTTTCAATGAACAGACAACCAGATGCCATCTCTCTCTCTCTCTCTCTCTCTCTCTCTCTCTCTCTCTCTCTCTCTCTCTCTATCTATATATATATATATATATATATATATATATATATATATATATATATATATGTATATATATATATATGTATATATATATATATATGTATATATATATATATATATATATATATATATATATATAGATGTATATATGTATATATATATATATATATATATATATATATATATATATATATATATACAATGTGTGCGTATGTGTATGTATGTAAATGCATGCTATGATTATGTATATGTATGTTTTAAGATGCATAATCAAAGAGTAATTACACTCCAAATTTACACAAATTTTCTGTCTTACTCTCCATGTTTTTGAACTTGTAGTTTATTCTGAAAGTGTCTTTTGGAACAGTTTTATGAGATGACTCCGCGTTGCGTCCACTCTTCTATAACAGACATGACCCTGGATTTCAACAGCGGGTTGTCATCCACCATCTTCAAAACATTTTCCATCTGGGAACAGTTACTCGTATTTTCAGTGCTTAAAATATCCTGATAATCTTCGGGCCTTCGAACCATAACTGGAAGGAACATGATGCTGTACAGCACTCCGTAGAAACCCTTTTCGATGTACTCCTGACGGAGATCCTCGAGCGAGAAAGGTACTCCTGACCCACCAGCCTTCATCACCTCATCGAAAGCAGCGTAGTAAGTGCCGAGCAGCAGAGGCAATTTCGAGTGTCTTTCCGGTCCCGCGACATTTAGGGTTATAAAGTGCTGTAGATCAAGTGCCAAAGAAGCCTTCCGACATCCTTGCAAGTCTAGGAACTTCACTTCAGCAGGATTTCCGTTGTCGTCGTACCTTCAAAAAAGAAGACAAAGTCCATTCAAATATTACTTTACATTTATAACCTAGTTTGTTGAATAGGGTTGTGGTATTTATTGTGACGAACTCTTTATTAATTCATGTATTGTATGGCATTCTTTATTAGAAAATGGAACCTGACAATTGACTTGAGTCATCTCAAAAAAGTAAACAAATAATGCAAGTTTTTATGAGTTCAGATTTTAATAGGGACTTTCCAAGAAAAGGAGAATGGTATGTAATATTGGAAATTTTAAGATAAAGCAATGCCCTCTAAAGTTGCTTTTAAAAATTGCAAATACAAAACTCTTAGAAACTAAAAAATGCCGTATATGGCATTTTAAAAACACGAACATGAAACGCTTTCTGTTAAAAGGGCGATTTACCTAAACAAAAGATTGTTGATCCAGCAGTCTCCGTGCAGGATAAGGGCGAAAGGAGGACTTCTCACCAGGTGCTCATTATATATACTCCAAACATTGGGCTTGATTTTCTTAATCCAATGAATAACCTTTTCACAGCCACCAAATTTCTCGAACATCGCGAGGCCAATGTCCAAAAACTGGTCTACAAATCCTCCGAAGTCGCAACCGATGTTGTACTCCTGCGTCCACTCTTTCTGCAGACATTTGAACCTCTCAACCAAGTCCCTTTCGGGATGTCTCTCTTGCAAGAGAACAGAAGCTGCGTGCAGTTTCGCCAGTTCTTTTAGGACGAGAGACGCGTGGTCCACATCTATCCCCACGCCTTTATCTTTCATCTGGTATGCCTGCACCTTTAAATTTTCGAGGATAATCATGCTGTTGCTTTTTTCCAGTCGATGATGGAAGTACTTTGGGAAACTTAAAGGGCGGCATCCAATCTCTCTTAAGATGTCATTCAGAGCAGGAATAACCTCGGTGTAGAAGTTCACCTCTTTGTAGAAAATCAATTCATAGAAACAATCAGCTTCTTCTCCCTTGCCAAGGTAGATCTTCAAAACATAGCATGACTCTCCAGGTTGTCCTGCCACAGAATACTTGACCCTGAGGTTCTTAATGACTGAGGTAAACCCATCATGCTTAGAGGCAAGATCTTCCAGAGACCAAGATATCAGGGATGCCTCTGGTCCTTTGTCTCTTCGCAAAACCAGCCTGACATCATCATCAGTCACGTATGTAGGCGTTACGTTGCTCACTGAAAAAACCAAAACAAAAAGTTATAACTCAATAGATGAAACAGGCAAGACCATCTCTTTGACACTATTGTCGATACTACAACTAGAAAACA
Source organism: Macrobrachium nipponense (assembly GCF_015104395.2). Lineage (NCBI taxonomy): Eukaryota > Metazoa > Arthropoda > Malacostraca > Decapoda > Palaemonidae > Macrobrachium > Macrobrachium nipponense. Next base: position 126,029,471 of record NC_061107.1, read on the forward strand.
AATAAACGACAGACCTCCGCAAAGGACACTCAATATACGGTGGAACTCGTTACCATATTCCAATCAATTGAGCGCTTATGATTTGTATAAAAATTGCATCCTACGCTGCGACCTCGCTAACTGCCTTCTAAACATCAAAAAAGGGTACATTCATCGTTATGGAATCACCACTGTATTACATCAGTCTAGAAGGATACTACAAAAGTAAGTTGTATGTGCCTCTCACTTCACCGTTGTGAAAGGCCAACATATTATGAGAGAACTGCCGTTATAATTCATCAGTATGAAAAGGTTTGTTATATCATCTACTGCAAACGCTGTGGGTTGAGGAAGTTATAAAACAGACAACGAATAAGATTCCAAATTCGCAAACTTTCAACGCGCAACAGATAACGACTAAATTGCAATGTAATAGTTCCAGCCTTTTCCCTTTTCGCAAACTTGTCTTTCAACTGTTTTCACAGCAAACACTTCATCCAAACACCCTCCCTTCCTGAACGCACAGTGCTAGTCCTATATCAAACCATCTTTTAACTGCTTTTCAAAAAAAAAAAAAAAAAAAAAAAAAAAACAAAAAAAAAAAAAAAAAAAATATATATATATATATATATATATATATATATATATATATATATATATATATATATATATATATATATATACCATACATCTTTGCCCACGATTATTAGATCCTTTATGACACAACGATGTTAATACCTTTTCATTACACTGTTATTTATGAAAAATATCATTTATTCTTCTAATCTCATTCCTCAGGAATTTTTCTTTTTCTTATACTATCAGTTACTCACGATAGTGAAAGTGGTAAGCCTCCAAATATTATTAGCACTCACGCCATAATACAAAGCTTCTCACTTGACATCTCAACTCTTCCTAATCCTCCTTCACATACATACTAATATTATATAATATATATTATATATACTATAATAATAAATTATTATTAATATAAATATATAATAAATAAAGATATATATGTATATATATACAAGCACACATATGTAAGTTTGCATAAGCTACAAATGTTCTTTAATACCCAATTCACTCTACCTCGGAATTAATATATTTTTCATATATGTTACCTAAAGTGAAATTTTTTTAGTTAACAAATATGAAAAATATATTCATTCCGAGGTAGAGCGAATTGGATATTAAAGGACATTTGTAGCTTAATGCATGTATATGAATCACGGTGATGTGATAAAAATTCATATAAAGTGTATTTATACACCTATATACATATACATATATATACACAGCATATATATAAAAGATACACCTCCAAGATCATAAAAGCTATTGAGGATTAGCCACAGCCTTTTGGATTCATTTTTGAAGATAAGCACAAGACATCCTAATGAACTCATATCCGATAATATGGCATGTTATTAGGAACCTTTTCTTATTAAGAGCGCTCCTTTATAATACCAAAACCATTACTGTTTGAAAAAGGTCGTATGTTGTCTGTTCTCTCTTTGTTCTATTCATATGGACATCTTTCATTTTCACACACGCACACATACACACACACAAACGTATACACGTTTGTGAAATTTCGACACTTCTATCTTGTCTGTGTTTGACATCCACTCATCTCCAGCCTATGTATTACAGCTTTTCCGATGTCCACAAGAGCTCACCTGACACTATCCCTATCTATCTATCTATCTATCTATCTATCTATCTACATAGATAGATAGATAGATAAGGAACAGAGTTTTAGCTGCCAAAGGTCTGAAACATGATAACAATTTCGATAATACCGTGGAAATAATAATAATAATAATAATAATAATAATAATAATAATAATAATAATAATAATAATAATAATAATAATAATATATCGCAGCAAATTAAATACCCCGAGAGCCTTTCGACATTCACTCGGTTTTGTTAGCAGGAAATGAAATGATGCAGGTTAGCCAATGGCTATAAAAGTTTCATTCATTTCATAAACTGGCTATTTTCATATAAATTTCATCAGTCCTTGAGTGCTGTCAAAACCAAACAGCATTATAATAGGCTTAATTCATGAAGTTGCAACTGGATCAGCGATTTATTTCCTAAAGGAGAGCAATTTTCAGATTCCAAAATATGTAAAACTATCATTATGATGAAATGACAACTCCCATCAGTATTCAGCGTTTTTACAAGATAACAATTTGATCATAGGTTTCGACAAAACATTTGGATAACATAGTTCTATCATTTCTTATATGAATATAGAAGAAACTATGCATAAATATCTATTTAAAAATGAAAATAGTGACAGAAAAAAAAGTTTGTTTGTATTGATAAAAAATACAGTTCATGGCGATAATGGAGGGAAGATGTGAAGCTATAGGAACAAGCAAGGTATATAGAAAAGATACCTTGGGAACAAGATTACTTCCTAGTAGAAGAGGAGGCGAACATAGAAGGTATTTTCAGTTAGGGAAATTAGATTTGAATGGGACTAGAAATGAAATTACGTCAAGTTAGTTTGATGGGGAAAAAGTACCTCGAAAAAGCAAACAAAGTAAATATGGGTGAAAAATAAGTTTATGCAAACTATGACTGATAAATTTCAAGATGATGAACCCTGGTCGACGTGGAAAGTTTATAACTTGAGGTGTTTCAAACAAAAGGCTTGTTTGAAGCGCAACTGTGACTCGAAAGGCAATGAATAAAAGGTGAGTGAAAAAGAAGCTTGCATATAAAGTTCAGGCATACATCTGAGAAAATGCTATTGAGAGAAAAAAACATTGTGCTGGAGGGAAGTATGTGCAGAGATAAAACAATATAGCAAATGGAACTGAGGATAAGAAATGCAAACCGAGAGATGCTATCTGAATAGAATGCAGTCCTGCGTGGAGTGAGATTTGTCATGTTTAAATTGTTGATTGTGGTCGATAGAAAAAAGGAACGTTCTAATTGATTCCAGAGTGGAAGGAGTTAATGTAAATATTAGAATGTTACAAAAAAAATTGGCTGTTGAGGACGTTACAAAACCGATTTAGAGGTCTAAAAATATAAACTGCCAATAGCTGATTGGAGTATAAGACTAATGGTCTGGTTTATATAGAGCAATTGCAAGGTATATATGCATGAGGGAAGGACTCCATGGCATTTTAGTAGAGAACAAAAAAAAAAAAGAAGAAAAGGAAGGGTCACATACATGAGTATGAAAGTTACAGACTCAATAGATTATTTATCATATTTGGGACTCAAAAGATTATTTATCATATTTGGGAAAGTGTGTGATACGTTTTTGACTGAAAATTAAAAAGGTATCACATCCGGTTTGACATGGAAAAACTGTATGAGTATTGGTGAGGGTAGGGAAACGAGTATCGACTGTTATAAAAACAAGTTTTGGGCGAGGATAAAAGTACAAGAAAGAGGTGTATCACTGTGTGGCATATGTTGACCTTGGAAAAAAACTTTTGTTGGAAATATTGACAACAAAAGAATAGCAATAGTAGCAACCTATTTAAATGGATCCAATAATAATAACAACAAAATTAGCTCTCTCTCTCTCTCTCTTGAATTCTTGGAAGATGGCTAAATTTCCCTTGGTGGCAGCATTAGATTTGCCCTGCGGCCACCGTGGCTGCACTTGAGAACCACTGGTCTAGAGAATATAGAGATACTCTCTAGACCTTGAGTAAAGGTTCTTTGCATCGTCCCCTCGGCCCTTATCTGCGACTTCTTTCATTCCCTTTACTGTGTCTCCATTCATAGTATATTTCTTCGATATCGCTATCCACCCTCTCTTAACAAATATTTCACAGGGCAACTGCTCTGAGGTTTTCCTCCTGTTACACCTTTCAAACCTACCTACTCTCAATTTCATTTCCAGCGCTGAATGAGCACATAGTCTCAGTGCTTGGTCTTTGGCCTAAACTATATATTCAATTCAATTAAATAGGTTTATGGAAGAAGTGATGAGAAAAGTCATGAAAAGGACATGAGACGTTTGGGCAATGACTTCGACGAGAAACTAGGTCGAAACTGAAACGTGAATTCTTTGCTCCATGCAGATGATGCAGTGCAGGTTACTAAAGATGAAGAAGAGCTACACGCTAGTAAATGAGTTTGAATGCGAATGTAGCAAGAATAGGATTGTTGGGGAAAACGGAAGCCAGGAAGAGGGAGCAATAGTTGTCAGAATGGATGGTAAACAATGGAAATGGAACAGTACAAGTGCTTAGGAGTTAATGCAACTGATGATGGAAAAATGAAAGAAAGGCGAATCGCAATATAAGTGAGGCACGGAAACCAGTAGAATATCTGCTCACGGTGTGGAGACGGCAAGCGTCCATAGCTGAAAAACTAAAAGCGGGGTTGTTTGGAAAAAACTGTTGAGCCGGCTTTCACCTAGAGAATTGAAGTACGAGTCCTAAATGCAAATTACAGAAAAGGATGAATATCACAATATATACAGTTTAATATGCGTTGACTACGTGGAGTAAGAAAACCACACATGGAGCCAGTGGAAATGACAGATCTCTGGCAAATGGGTATCATTCCGGTGTTTTGAGGGGAAAGAGGAGTTGATTACCGAAAAGTGCGCGCTAGGTGTTGGAATGGAGGGCTCTTGATATTTAAGGGGAACCAAGGTGCAAGAAAGATAGAGGTGTGTGTGTGTGTGTGTGTGTGTGAGGAAGAAAGGGAAGCTGGAACATTAATAATGAGCCTTGACACTAGGCATATGAAATGGCTCCCGTTGTATAAACTATCCTCTAGAACGGCTCCCGCTTCTTGAGGTACAGCCTGTAACTTAGTAGAACAAGTTTATTAGCGAATATATATATGAATATATATATATATATATATATATGCATATGAAATGGCTTCCGTTGTGTAAGCTACAGCCTATATACGTAACTAGAAGCAGTTTATTAGCGAAAATAAATATATATATATATATACATGTATGTATGTATGTATGTATGTTATGTATGTATGAATAGATAGATAGATAAATAGACAGATGTGAGGGTGTGTGTGTATACATATTAGCATACTTTACATATCACGTGCATTTGTGTTGGCACGTGGGCAAAGATACTACCAGGACAAAGGAAGTAACGAATTGCCGGGATAACTGTGGCTGACGCTTTGATTTGAGGACCGAGAATGAAGAAATATTGGTAACCAGAAGTGACATTGCTATGATCCCAAACGAGCTCGACGAAGAGGCAGAAAAAAAATGGATATGACAGCAACATGGCAATATATGATCCATCTTTCTCGGGCACGGGTAATGTGTCCTGATGTGGGATAAGGGAGCAATAGATTGTGGAAACGGATGTCTCACTTTCTTACCTCTTGAATTAAAGAATAATGCTCTGTGGCTTTCACTATTAGTCAAATATATGAGTGTGTGTCTGTGTGTCCATGAGCGTTTTTATATCTATGTGCGTGTGCGCGCGAATGCTTGCTAATATATGGAATTTCGTAAGCAAAGAAGCACTAAGTTAAAGTGTGTTACAACACAACCGCTTCATAGCGTCCACGAAAAAACCTTGAGGTGGGACAAAGCCTTCGAAAAGGGGTTTTCCTTTGTGTCCAACATTTCCACATGGCGTGAAAACCTGTCAGTGTTGCTGCAATTTATATATTATAACTATGTAGCTAAGCATATGAAATTTCAGCTTAAGGGCCTCGTGATTAATGTAGAATTCAATTTTCTTCCATCAAAGTATCTTACAACGAACTGACATAATTACCTTATCTTTCATACACTCAAGTATGGAACTGACGCCGGTCTCATTAATTAACATCATGCTAACAGATACTTTCATTATTAGGTGAACTTCGGCTTTAACTGGGAAGTAAACTTCGAATGTGATGACGAATTTTCGTCCATTCAAGAACTAAATCAGAATGCTGTAAGACAATCCAGGCAGCCACGCATGTAAATCATCTAATAACTAAAAGTAACCTTTAAAAGATAATCAGTCATAAAATATTGGCTAACTTTTCAAGTTACAAAGGAAATGGAGATTGAAGGCACTGTTTCAGTCTGTCACTTTTTCGCTCTCTGTTCCAGGGGTTCTCAAAATGGTCGATATCGACCCCCAGGGGTCAATAGGATCATCCAAGGGGTCTATGAATAGTCAGGGGTCGATGAATAACTGAGTCAGGGTGTTGATGAATAACTAACGTGACGGAGGGTTAAGTTACATAAGCTCGTACATCTAAAGTTCCAAACATATTTTCTTACTACGTGTTACTTTTTTTTATCATAGTGAATGTCAAGTACTAAACTAACACAACTCTAATTGAGTCTGACATTATTTTTTTTTTAAATATTAAATGCTAATCTAGGGGTCGCTAGAAAATTTGAAACTTCATAAGGGGGTCGAGGAGTTAAAAAGTTTGAGAACCCCTGCTCTAAACTGATGTGTTCCTACCGTATACGTATGCTGAGCTGTGAAGTGAATGTTATAGACATCACTCATAATATCTATCAACATGAGAAGATTCAAGTCAGCTTCTTGATAAACATCGCCATCAACGCAAAGAACATTCCAAGCACCCAACATCGTCTACTACAAGTCAGCAGGAACCACCACAGCGAAAACATGCCCATTTCAGTCTCAAGTCCGAGTTGCTCTGGTAGAAAGGAGTTCCCGTTTATTACGCTACTATATCGATTGGCTCTAGTTTACTTTCCTAGGTGGTGAAATTACTCACGTCGTCATTCTCTCTCTCTCTCTCTTTCTCTCTCTCTCTCGCTCTCTCTCTCTCTCTCTCTCTCTCTCTGCATACTGTAAATATCGAATGAAAAGTGCATGTATTTTCGAGTGGATGTTGGTGGCCCTGGATTATAACATTTTGTTAGGAATATTTCAAGGCTAAAGGCCAAGCACTGGGACCTATGAGGCCATTCAGCACTGAAAGGAAAATTGGATGAAAGAGAATATGAACGGAGTGACAGTCAAATGAATGTGAAAGGGGTTGCAGCTAGGGGCCGAAGGGACGCTGCAAAGAACCTTAAGTAATGCCTACAGAGCATCGCATGGGGCGTACTGATGGCACTACCAGCTACGGATTATAACATTTTGTTCCCTCAACTTATTATGTTCGCTTTCCTTTGTCTTATTACAAATTCTACAGACCTAATTATATTATGCATGGCATACATCATCTTTAATCATTATATAATATAACTTAATATGTCATCCGCCAAGATTAAACATTGGCAAGCAATCGACAAAGTGCGATATTGTATCTAACGTTCGTCAGACGGTCTACTATAGTGTTTGTACGTGCGTAACATGTTTTCATCAGGGTAAGCGTTCTGTGAGACACGAACTTGAGCACATTTCCATCACGTGACACGGAAGGAGTATTTTTTACACGCATCAAACTGAGAATGAGAGCCCCGTGCTAAGCCAGATCTGGATAGTCTCATACCAAGATCCATTTATTGATGTGACCACTAACGCTAAGAAAATCAATTTGATAGATTGCGTTCCGAGCGAAACCGATTTAATTGAGTTCAGTCTTGCGTAAAGAACGTCGCTACAGAGGGAGGGAATGGTTTACATGTGCACATATGGGATCTCCAGTTGTGTTATTATTATGAAAGGAGAAAGTCTAACTCTCCTCTTAAGTTCGAAGGTGGCTCTTAAATTTTGAATGTGCATTTTTGCGAATTCCATGATGGAATGGAATGGAATATAAAGTTTAGGTCAAAAGGTCAAGCGCTGGAACCTAAATGGAATGTAATATAAAGTTTAGTCAAAGGTCAAGCGCTGGAACCTACGAGGTCATTCAGCACGGGAAGGGCAATTGAGAATAAGTAGCTTGAAAGGTGCAACAGGAGGAAAACCTCGCAATTGCACCATGAAACAATTGTTAGTAGAGACTGGATAGCAAATTGGAAGAAAAGATAATGAGAATGAAAGGAGTTGCCTGCGGGAGCCAGTTACTTGATAATTGCCGATGCAGAATGATCAACTAAACCCACGACTATCCTAAAATGGAGCTATCAGGGTTTGTCAAGATTAGTATTGCCTTTAATTTCTGTTTGATTATCATAAACTTCCTTTATCAGAATTTTTTCTCAAATCCCAACTCAATGGTCCTCTTTTGTTAAACGTTCTGACTCCCCGTCAATAGAGGAAGTGGATATGGAGAATATTGGTACATAAACACTTTCCTAAAATCACAAATCAAGTATATCTCAGTTTTACCAGACCACTGACCTGATTAACAGCTCTCCGAAGGATTACATATGGAAAGAGAGCTCACCTTCTGACGTTCATTCGATAACCAGCAGAACATTTCATTCCAATATTCATTTTTCTTACATTCCGGATCGATTCTATATGATACCAACGATGAAGAAAGAAAAGGTGAGCGAAACTAACAGAATGCCGTTTCTGAAGTGGCTCTAACGCGCATTCTTCCATTTTACCGATACGTTCGATCATCACTCATCTCACAACTATGACAGAAAAGGAAATAATGCCGAGCAGCATGATGAATGGCTAAAACATGTATTTGTGCATTCTGGTTTGCCGTTAGTAAGTGGACATTACAATGGCTCATTGTGCTGATAACATTCAAGATGAATGCGTGTCTATCTGATAACTAAAATGAATAGGCTCTAAAAAGCAAAATCATGGCACATTCAAGTGCTCATGAACGCATGCAATCATGGGTAGTGTGATTCCACGGAGAGAATGTTCTGTTAGCAGTCCTGCAATGGTTCTTTTATTTTACATTATTGACATTGCAAGTTAAAATACTTTCCAATAACTTAAATACGAAGAAAAATATGGTTAATACTGACAAATTCTGAAAGGCAACCGGAGCTATTTCTCTCAAGCTTAACTATCAATCAGCTTTGGCAGCTGTAAATCGCGGGCTTTTCGTTTACAAAAACTCACTGATAACGTGATCTAGTTCAAAAGTTCACATTATATAATTAATGTTATCCAGATGCTTTTGCATATTTGTGAAAATATTTCAAGCTGCAATAGCTTCTTGGGCGATTTTTAAAGTGTTACTTTCCTCTTCAATAAAGTATAGAAAAATTCTCTATTACGGAAATATGCGCTTGGACTTTCAAGTAATTGTCAATATTATCATACGCTTCTTGCGACACGATGCTGTGAGTTAACCTGTGTAGATCTTACAGTTTGAAAAACACATTTTTGTATATAAGAAACGGCTAATACATTCATGAAAAGTCATATGAATGGTAACATATCGGGACGTTGAGGAGGCCAGAGACTACTTACCATCCCAGAATATCTCTCTCTCTCTCTCTCTCTCTCTCTCTCTCTCTCTCTCTCTCTCTCTCTCTCTCTCTCTCTCTCTCTCTCAGTAACGAAATTCTCCCATACATGACTCACCCCTCACACTGACTCATCATTCCTTGGTTCTTTTCTGAACCAATTCACTCACCGACAAACCTTCCAAGAAAAGATTCATAACTGTTGTTGTTATTATAAATTCAATTTATGAATGTTTGTTAATCTATACATCAACTAAGACCACAGGCAACCTTTTGGTAAAAACGACTTCCACAAAAATATCAATAGATTTCCAACGACGCTAAGATGTCATTTGGTTCATCTCAATGTGTTCAAAGAAGCACGTGTTAAAATGAAAGAACGTCAAGCAATTTCAATATTTTTAATCGTACTGCTTTTATTAAAAAGTACTGCTCTTATTAAAATGGGTTAGAACAGAGTTCTTCGACGTTTCTCATAATCACTAAAGAAAAATTTATTTGTACCTTAAGTCAAGATTGTAACAGGGTAGCCTACCCATTGCAAGCAACACCGGAAAATGTATTCCGACAGGTTCTAACTTCCCTCATATGAGGAAGTGCATGGGACATTCTGTAAATTCTTCAATAAATTCTTCAATACACACACATATATATATATGTATATATATAACATACTATCATATATATATATATATATATATATATATGTATGTGTATATATATATTATATATATATATATATATATATATATGTGTGTTGTGTGTGTGTGTGTTGTAAATTACACGTGTCTACATGAGTATAATATATATATATATATATATATATATATATATAACATATATATATATTATGTGTGTGTGTGTGTAAAATACACGTGTCTATATGAGTATATATATATATATAAATATATATAAACAGATATATAAACTATATATATATAAAATATATCTATATATGTATATATATATATATATATATATATATATATATTATATATATATATATATCTTTGCATGTATGTGTATGCTATATGCCTACTGCCCGAATACCTTGTAAGGGAGATTCACTCGAGGTGTGCCACCATAAATGGCAAGCTGTAGAAAGGACTAAACGATTTTTACAGCGCACAAACACCATTATTTTCTACAATTAGTCTTTTATCCTTTCCGTTTGCTCTCTTCCTACTTATCTGTACAACTTCTTTAATTTATTTTGCTCTAAATTTAACCTCGTTTAAAAACAAATCACGTAGACGAACCCTAAAAGAACGTAATAAATGTAACCAGGTGTTTTCTTTAAATTAATTTATGCAGATAAATAAAAGGTTTTATAGACTGTACTGCCGAAGCTTATCCGAATGCAGTGGCTCTAGAGAAAGTAAAAGAAAAGTTACTGCTACATAAATTCTCCAACTGCTCTATTAGAAAAAGTATCCCCTGTACAAAAAAAAACTTCCCCATCATTAACAGCGTCACGTGGCTGTACAGAAGGCTTATCAGTAGCATGATAAATCTCTACGGACGGACAAACATTGTTACCAATTAACAATTATCTGCCAGTCTTTGCCTTGTGAGCAGACTAAAAACAGTGTTATACAAGTTCATCTGGTACCACTGTTTGTTGCCACATCTACTTCCACCGTTTCAACGCTTATGACGTCATCCTGCTTCGCCTATGATATGGTAACAATGATTGCCCGTCGGACATTGTTCGACCGTGTGGACGCACCTTTACAAACACTCTGCCAGTCACCAGTTTCTTGTGAGACACTCGCTCTTTCTGAATGTCAAGTTACTTCCATTCCATTAGTAGTTTTACTCTTATTCTGCGCTGCTACATTTGACTCCTCTCTTTTTTCCCATTGCTTCTAAATTATATATATTCCCTTCGCCGCTCTCCCCAACTCCAAGCACTCTGATCTATCTTTTCAGCCACTCTAAACTTCAGCAAGTTCGTTTCCCGATGCTCCTCTCACTTTCAGTTCTTATTTCACATATGCAACGTAAGTTCAGTAGCTCCCTCTTCCCTTCTTTCTCACTTATTCAGTATCATCTCTTTACTGTTAAAAAAGAAAAGTTGACTTAACAATCTATCCTTATATCCCAACTCTGGCTTTCATAAACAAACCTCTTCTAAAATCCTTTCGCGGATATTCTCCCATTTTCATTAGTGGATCTTTTCTGTGACTCACATCCTACAACAACGTGTTATATTTATTCCAAAATACCCAAACGAATCAATATCATCCCCTCTCTCGTTATCCATTTTTAAATTAATTTATCCATTTCTCCATTTTTCATTTACCCTCATAATTGTTACTCCCTGCTGTTCATTTATTTACCCTCGTAACCTATAGTGACTTTCAGTCTCAGCCTTTTTTTTTTACAAACTATACTCTGTTTTTTTTTCCATCTGTCCATCCGCCTGTGGTGTTTTTGTATGGTAACACTGCGTCCCGGGCTTTAGATAGTTACATTCATCTTACATTCAACGATTATAATAATATTCTATTTCGAATATTAACGGTGTAATTCGCATAAGGTAAATTATTAAAACACTTTTCAGTTGCAAATGTACACCCAGATATCCTTTTATTTACATAAAACTTACACATAGCGTATCTATCTAAAGCCCAGGACGCAGTGTTACCATACAAAAACACCACAGGCGGATGGACAGATGAAAAAAAATAAAAAAACAGAGTATAGTCATCAATTTTTCACTCTTTCTTGATTTTCCTCTTTTCTGTCCCCAATCTACACTCACGTAAAAACAACAGGCAACCTAAACACCAATCAAGATCTCCTGTTTCACCCAAAAACTTTAAATGTAAATACCTGTCTCCACTTCTCTTATCAGTGCATCAAAATAGATATCAAACCGACTTGTCTTAGTTTTACTTTTGCGCCAAGTAAATCCCCTTACTGTGTATATATTCTGACACATCACACATCATTTGGTTTCATGATTCCATACTTTTTACTGTTTTCCAAGAATTGCTCCATGTATCCCGCGTCCTCTGTACCATGTACATTGCACCCAAATCAGCTGATCGCAATCATTTTCTAGGTTATCTTATGTACCATACTTTGGAATCAGAATCTAACTGCATCTTTCCTTTGCTAAACAGGGCACCACTACGCCTTTGTAATTCTACCAGCTGCCTCTATCACCTACAGTGATCTAAAGGGTGCGACGTGGGTCTGATCCAGAATCCGGGTGTCCACTAAAGATCCATCGTTCATAGCCATTGGAAGTGAGAGCTATATGCTGCAGAAACACCGCACACACAAAAAAATAAACAAATTAATATTATGTTATTATATATATATATATATGATATATATATATATATATATATATGTATATATATATATATATATATATATGGATAAGACAAGTGAAGGAGGTATTGCAAAGGAAGGCTCTAGTATACAAGAAGCCCGAGGAATTAGCACATGCAGATAATTACACAGTATATATACATATAATATATAATATATATATATATATATATATATATACATATATATATATATATATATATATATATATATATATATATATATATATATATATATACCTATATATATATTATCCAAAGCGGTGGCCACAGCCGGATATACATCAATGAGAGAAGAGGAACATAAAGACTTGATAAAAGGGTCAATTTATTCCCGACGTTTCGTAATGTCTTCATTACATTTTCGAGGGCTGTACAAAATAGATAGCATAAAATAAATTACAATAAAGCTAAGAATCTGAGATTTAAAAGTTGCACAATAATTACCAAACTTAAAATAATTAAAAATACTAAAAAGACACCTTTAAAAAACAAAAAACGTTTAACTAAAAACAGGACAAAAATTATAAAATATAAAAAGTAAAAAAAAAAAAAAAAAAAAAAAAAAAAAACTAATGAAACAAAAAAATAATGAGAAATATTCAAGTAAAGTAAAACTGGACCAACCTATTCAGCGGCAATGCAAGACTGGAGATAAAAGGAAGAGACTAAGAAAGGTACAGTGTGCCAGCAGAGGTTTGACTATTCAACAGGGGACGAGTCGTTTAATCATTAACGATTCTAAGATTGTCAAATCGTGGCTGTTGGAAGCTCGTCCTACAACTGTAAAGTCCTTGTTTTCAATGGAGGTTTTACATATTTTCGAATGATTTCTAATATTAGAAAATTCTGGGTTTGCAATTTTGCTGCCTGTCCTATAACTTACTCCACGATGTGAATCTATGCGTACCTTCAGAAGCCTCCTGGTGGATCCAATATAAGTTCCTAAATTACATTTAGGACAATTATAGCTATACACACACCCGGAGGACATATAAGGGCACAAACGATCTTTAAACTTGAATAATGACCAATGGTAACAGGATTAATGGGAATCAAATGAACCTTGATAGCTCCAAACTTATTTTGGATATGGTGGGAAAATGTTTTCCTAAAAGCATCATCTAATAAAAACGGGAACTTAGCATAAAAATTCATTTTTAGGAACATTTAAAATTAGGCATTCTTAGCGAGAAGTACTTGTCTAAAAGCAAGCGAAGTGTCTTAAAGACCAGTTCAGATGGGAAGCAGTTTTCTTTAAAATATTTGCATAAAAGGCGATCTCATCTTGGAACAGAAACCAATCAGAAGTTAGCGTAAGAGCCCTGTGGAGGAGAGTAAAAACAGAATTAATTTTAAAATTAAAAGAACAGAAACTATAAAAATTTGACCCTAAGCCCGTGAACGTTCTTTCCTAAAAATCGTGGTGTTAAAAAATATTATTTTCTCTTAAAACAAGGACGTCTAAAACAAAGAAAGCTGATTTTCAATTTCTTTTTCCAGGGTAAACTTAACATTGGAATGTTGTACATTTATAAAATCAAGAAAGGAATCAGCATCATAATTACGTCTAAAAAGGGCAAAGGTATCATCAACGTACCTTACATAGAAAAGGGGGCGGCAGGCTAAAGGACAGTCATCTAAGAAGTGCTCCTCCAGGGAGCACATAAAATGTTGGCAAAAGTGGGACCGAGAGGACTTCCCATTGCCATGCCATCAACTTGCTTGTATACTTACCGTTAAAAAATAAAGGCTGTGTCCAGCACAGCCAAGCTTAAAAGAGTCTTAAAAAACGTACGGTTAAAACCACTAAAAACTGAGTCGGGTTCGGGAAAAAGCCTATTTAAAATTATTACTGATTAGTGTTTCCTCCACGGGTACATTAGTAAACAACGATTCTACATCAAAGCTGGTCATGAACAGGTCTGAATCTTGCAACAAAATTTTTTAAATTGACTGGAGGAAACTATCAGTATAATTTTAAATAGGCTTTTTCCCGAACCCGACTCAGTTTTAGTGGTTTTAACCAAGTACGTTTTTAAGACTCTTTTAAGCTTGGCTGTGCTGGACACAGCCTTTATTTTTAACGGTAAGTTATACAAGCAAGTTGATGGCATGGCAATGGGAAGTCCTCTCGGTCCCACTTTTGCCAACATTTTTATGTGCTCCCTGGAGGAGCACTTCTTAGATGACTGTCCTTTAGCCTGCCGCCCCCTTTTCTATGTAAGGTACGTTGATGATACCTTTGCCCTTTTTAGACGTAATTATGATGCTGATTCCTTTCTTGATTTTATAAATGTACAACATTCCAATGTTAAGTTTACCCTGGAAAAAGAAATTGAAAATCAGCTTTCTTTTTAGACGTCCTTGTTTTAAGAGAAAATAATATTTTTAACACCACGATTTTTAGGAAAAGAACGTTCACGGGCTTAGGGTCAAATTTTTATAGTTTCTGTTCTTTTAATTTTAAAATTAATTCTGTTTTTACTCTCCTCCACAGGGCTCTTACGCTAACTTCTGATTGGTTTCTGTTCCAAGATGAGATCGCCTTTTTATGCAAATATTTTAAACAAGAAAACTGCTTCCCCATCTGAACTGGTTTTAAAGACCACTTTCGCTTGCTTTTAAAAGACAAGTACTTCTCGCTAAGAATGCCTAATTTTAATGTTCCTAAAATGAATTTTTATGCTAAGTTCCCTTTTTTATTAGATGATGCTTTTAGGAAAACATTTTCCCACCATATCCAAAATAAGTTTGGAGCTATCAAGGGTTCATTTGATTCCCATTAATCCTGTTACCATTGGGTCATTATTCAAGTTTAAAGATCGTTTGTGCCCTTATATGTCCTCCGGGTGTGTGTATAGCTATAATTGTCCTAAATGTAATTTAGGAACTTATATTGGATCCACCAGGAGGCTTCTGAAGGTACGCATAGATTCACATCGTGGAGTAAGTTATTAGGACAGGCAGCAAAATTGCAAACCAGAATTTTCTAATATTAGAAATCATTCGAAAATATGTAAAACCTCCATTGAAAACAAGGACTTTACAGTTGTAGGACGAGCTTCCAACAGCCACGATTTGACAATCTTAGAATCGTTAATGATTAAACGACTCGTCCCCTTGTTGAATAGTCAAACCTCTGCTGGCACACTGTACCTTTCTTAGTCTCTTCCTTTTATCTCCAGTCTTGGCATTGCCGCTGAATAGGTTGGTCCAGTTTTACTTTACTTGAATATTTCTCATTATTTTTTGTTTCATTAGTTTTTTTTTTTTTTTTTTTTTTACTTATTTTTAATAACATTTTTTGTTCCTGTTTGTAAGTTAACGTTTTTTGTTTTTACAAAGGGATGTCTTTTTCTTTCTCAGTATTTTTATTTTAATATTTTGAAGTTTCTGTTTAATAATTATTGTGCAACTTTTAAATCTCAGATTTCTTAGCTTTATTTTAATTTATTTTATGCTATCTATTTTGTACAGCCCTCGAAAATGTAATGAAGACATTACGAAACGTCGGGAATAAATTGACCCTTTTATCAAGTCTTTATGTCCTTCTCCTCATTGATATATATATATATATATATAGTGTAATTATCTGCATGCGCTAATCCTCGGGCTTCTTGTATACTGGAGCCTTCCTTTGCAATACCTCCTTCACTTGTCTTATCCAAATATTTCTCTGACTATTCTTCTCTTGTCTCCAAACTCTTGGGAATGACTCACTTTTTGCCCTCAACCTGTCTCCTTCATCTTGTCCACGTGACTCAACAATCTCGATACGCTGATTGTTTCTTATACCTACGATAATATTTTTCCCATTTCTCTTTGTTTCCTCATTCCTTGCCATTCCAGTTTGAATTGTGCCACACCAAGTACACACTACCAAGCGAGAGACCAAAATATCTAAAAGGGAATCAGGCCATTAAATTCCTTTTCCGTAGTAAATGTAATATTGGGATGAAAAGCGTTGACAAAATCTGAAAACAACTGAAGTATACCATGAAGTTATCTTCCTTTGAAACCCTGCATTTCTAGCAATCAAGCCTTTTTCCAAACTCATTTCCATAAGAGTTTTTCCACTCACATTCTTGTATGTGTTGGTAGTTTTAGGATTCCATATTGAACACTAGAGCTTACAGAATATATATATATATATATATATATATATATATATTATATATATATATATATACACGTGTGTGTATACATGTGTATGTATACATATTCATGTAATGCAATTATATGTGTATATATATATATATATATATATATATATATATATATATATATATATACGTGTGTGTATACATGTGTATGTATACATATTCATGTAATGCAATTATATGTATATATATATATATATATATATATATATATATATATATTTCATGGAATGTTTGTGTGTTTTCGCGCTTATTTTTAGTTGTATGTATGCAGATTATGTTATGTAAATAAAAAGTTGTATATAGACACCCAAAAACTATGCTTGATCACATTATCGGCAAAGTGCATTCATACATGTACTCAAATATGTGTAGTGTATAAGCATATATATATTTTTTCAACGCACATATAAAGTACTATAATATATATATATATATATCTATATATATATATATATATATATATATAGATAGAGAGAGAGAGAGAGAGAGAGAGAGAGAGAGAGGAGAGAGGAGGAGAGAGAGAGACCTGACTAGGGTCACGACTGGTTTAATTCTGCAGTCCTCCGCAAAATATGAAACTATTTTAACTTCCTAGCGCAAAGGTGAATGAGGTTATAATATGTATCACACAGTTAACCAATGCTTAAATAGAGGTATCCCGTATAAACACAGTCTAACCATGAGTACTCACTGCTATCACGATCGTTTGAATCACAGAATAACCAAGTAAATCACGCACTAAAGATTTTGAAACTTCCACAGGTTCACTTCGCTTATATAGTAGATTATCTGACGCTTAGTACACATGATGCAATGCCTGCAGGTTGAATGAGCGAACATGATCTGCAGAGTCATGATGATGACTTACTTATCAGGTTAGCTTGTAAGGCCAGTACTATATATAGATTTTCGTGTGGTGATGATTTTTATTAGAGTCCTTGACCATTTTGTTCAAGAACAGATCAAAAGCCAGGTTGAGTCACATGGATTATCTCATTACGAGCTATACAAACTCAATTTGAATAACAACGATGCATGTGAGTTTTACTTATCTACTATGTTATCAAGAACGTTTCAACACTACTGATAAAAGCAGTCTCTCTCTCTCTCTCTCTCTCTCATACTCTGAGAGAAAAAAGTTTACCAGACCACTGGGCTGATTAACAGTTCTCCTAGGGCTGACCCGAAGGATTAGATATTTTTACGTGGCTGGGAACCTATTGGTTAACTTAGCAACGGGACCTACAGCTTATTGTGGAATCCGAACCACATCGAGAAATGAATTTCTATCACCAGAAATAAATTCCTCAGATTCCCTGTTGGCAAAGCGGGGGAATCGAACCCGGACCCAGAGATCGGTAATCGAGCACGTTACCGGCTGGTCCAACAAGGAACTCTCTCTGAGGGAAAGGAGGTTGAGAACTCTCAAAGAGGAGAGTATTAAGGAACTAGATGTGATAAAAAAAATGGAAGGAGGTTAAATTTTGGAAGGTGGTTAAATTTTAGCAAGTGTAGAGCATTTTGCCTACAGTCCCCCAGGGGCGGATTGAGGGTATGCGGCCTCCTAGATGAATTGAATTCAATTGAATACAGAATTTAGGCCAAAGGCCAAGCACTGGGACCTATTAGGTCATTCAGCGCTGAAATGGAAATTGACAGTGAAAGGTTTGAAAGGTGTAACGGGAGGAAAACCTCGCAGTTGCACAAAGAATCAAGTACTATTAGGAGAGGGTGGAAAGTAAGATGAAGAAAGAGAATATGAAAGGAGGTACAGTAAAAGGAACGAAGGTGGTCGCAGCTAGGGGCCGAATGCACGCTGCAAAAACCTTAAGTAATGCCTACACTGCACCGCATGAGGTCCACTGACGTCACTACCCCTACGTGGAGCACCCTATATGGCTGCCAGCAAAAGATGGCACTGTCATGCTATGCAATACTTTATGTTGTTCATCTCGTGGGTACAACTCACATCGCTGACCATACTTTAGAGTTTGCAATGTGGATTCCACTGATCTGGACACATGCGGTTATTTCGATGTTGATTTCCTACAAACTTCTCACAAATTTCTTTCCCAACCAAATTACTGAAACTAAGCTCCTCCTAATGTTCTAATTGAGCACCTCTCGCCTGACTTTTGAGACAAATGTGGGAATAAAAGTCTTACTTTTCAACAATATTCTATTTATTGCAAATTAAGAATTTAACTAAAAATTGGTCAGTGGTAAACTTGACTCGACTAATTGGGATATCGCTCGAGTCTGATGATGCATGCAATCATTTACGGAGTTGCCAACTTTTTTCTCAGGCTAATATCCCCTGTTTTATTTAACTTTATCAAATTGTTAATTAATAAAAATTTGCTGTAATACTGAATGATGAAAATGCTAAGATATAACGTATATTACTACATCTATTCACTTTATGTATTCAACATTTTTCATCCATTCCCATGGAGAATGAAACTAAATTTTCAAACATGTCATTTTAAATATATTTATTAATTCATTATTATTATCATTATTTTTATTAGTATTATTATTGTATTAATTAATTTTTATATATTTTTTTATTATTACTATTCATTTCTTTTTCTGAAGTGGGAGGACCTGACAGGCGAGGAGCCCTGGGCCATGGCCTGATCACCCCCCCCCCCCCCCCGCCCCCCCCCCCCCCCCGCCCTTCTAAATCCCCCAGTGGCAGTCCCGTATAATTGGGGGTCTCTCTCTCTATCTCTCTCTCTCTCTCACTCTCTCTCGTCTTAATTTAGAAGAAAATCAGGCTTAAAGATACTTAATATATGGGAGATTTACCCTGAGTCATTCAAATAGCAGGCAGATAAGCGTGACAAAATTCATATTTCTACGATACTTACATTTGAATAAATTTGTTGAGTAAATGTATATATTATATATATATGTGTGTGTGTGTGTGTGTGTGTGTGTGTGTGCGCGTGTGTGTGTGTGTGTGTGTGTGTGATGTATGTATGTATACGTCCAATGAGTTTAATCTCAGTAATATATAGAATATTTACAAAGATCATATTAGGCCGAATAGAAAGACAGCTAGACTTTATTCAACCAAGAGAACAGGCAGTTTTTAGAAGCGGGTATTCAACAACTAGCCATAACCTTGTAATTAACCAGCTAAAGGAAAAATCAACAGAGTATGATAAACCACTATGTA
Organism: Macrobrachium nipponense; assembly: GCF_015104395.2. Classification (NCBI taxonomy): domain Eukaryota; kingdom Metazoa; phylum Arthropoda; class Malacostraca; order Decapoda; family Palaemonidae; genus Macrobrachium; species Macrobrachium nipponense. The sequence goes on from NC_061107.1 coordinate 126,049,425, forward strand.
TGGCATTTGTAGACTACGAGAAAGCTTTTGACTGTCTAAACTTCAGCAGTAATGTAAGCCCTTCAAAAGCAGGGAATAGATGAATGTTAATGTTAGAACACTTGAAGATATCTATACGGGTAGTACAGCAATCCTAAAACTACATAAAGACAGTGAGAAATTTCCAATTGAGAAAGGAGTTAGACAGGGAGCTCTCATCTCTCTTAAATTATTCATAGCTTGCCTAGAAGAAGTTTTTAAGAATTTAGATTGGGAAAATGTTGGAATTAACATTAATGGGGAATATCTTAACAACTTAAGATTTGCAGAAGATATAGTTCTACTCAGTGAATCAAGGGAGGAATTACAGAAGATGATAGACGATTTTAACAGAGAAAGCAGAAATGTAGGACTGAAAATGAATATGAGTAAAACTAAGATAGTGTTCAATGAAAATGCAGAGACAACAAATAAGAGTTATGGACGAACCTCTAGAGATTGTTAATGAATGTACGTATTTAGGACAGACGGTAAGTGTTTCCCCAGGACATGAGACCGAAATTAAAAGAAGGATAAACATGGGATGGAGAGCTTTTGGTAAAACAAACTGAGATTATGAAAAGTAAAATGCTACTTTCTCTAAAAAAGAAAGTATTTAATCAGATGCTCCTACAGTATTAACTTATGCATCAGGAAACTTGGAGCCTTTCTAAAGCCTTAAAACATAAGCTAGTTACAACTCAATAGTGATGAGAATAACACTAAGAGACACAAAAAGAGCAACACGGGTACGAAAGCAAACGAAAGTAGAGGATATTTTAACAAGAAGTAAGAAAAAGAAATGGCTGTGGGCAGGACACATAATGAGAATGTCAGATAATAGAAGGACGAAAAGAATAACAGAATGGGTCCTTATAGATTGCAAATGAAGCAGGGGAAGGAAGAGAAGATGATGGATTGAGGAGCTAAGAATATTTGCGGGTAAAGAATGGCATAGAAAGACCACAAACAGAAGGGAGTGGAAGGACATGTCTGAGGCCTTTGTCCTGCAGTGGCCTAGCAATGGCAGACATATATATATATATATTATATAATATATATATATAATATATATTATATAATTTATATATATATATATATCTATATATATATATATATATATGTTTGTAACTAGCTGACCAACCAGTCGCTACCCAGAAAAACTCTGAATGGCAACCAATAAACTCTCTCTCTCTCTCTCTCTTCTCTCTCTCTCTCTCTCTCTCTCTCGTAGGGGAAACAGCAGACTGGATCGGAGACTGGGTAACTAATAGAAAACAGAGTCATAATAAACGGTGAAGAATCAGAATGAGCAGAAGTGACAAGCGGAGTTCCTCAGGATTCTGTCCTTGGCCCGCTTTTGTTTTTCATTTATATTAATGACACTGATGTAGGATTACCTAGCAGGATAGCCAAATTTGCAGACGACACCAAACTAAGTGTAAATGCAGCTGACCCAGACAGTAGAAAGTTTAAGAAATTCCCTAAAGAAAATAGGAGAGTGGTCAAAAAGATGACAAATGCCTTTAATGTGGATAAGTGTAAAGTGTTACAAATAGGAACAAACAACCCCCATGCCCAGCTACATGCTGCTTGGGAATGACATAAATAGCGTAGAACAAGAAGAGGACCTTGGAGTTATTATTACCAAGGACTTAAAATCCACAAAACATTGCATAAAAGCAGAAAAGAAGGCACAGAAACTAGTGGGATACATAAAGAGGTAGTTCAAATACAGAAACAAGGAAACGGTGCTGCAGCTCTGCACATCAATAATTAAACCTCATCTTGAATATGCAGTACAGTTTTGGTCATCAACACTAAGAAAAGACATAAATAGATTAGAAGGGGTACAAGCAAGGGTCACAACGTTAATTCCATCCATCAGGCAAATAGGTTATCAAAGACGACTAGAGAGCCTGAACATATATGGCTTAGAAACACAATGATTGCGAGGGCAACTGATAGAAACATTCATAATACTGAAAGGCATGACAAAAGTAAACAGTAACCTATTTATGTTAAACGAAAACCAGACAAGAAATAAAGGATGGAAACTAGAGCTGAAGATATACAACACATCCCACTGTGGGAACTTCTTTACATACAAGATTTGTGACACGTGGAATAAACTGCCACAAGAAGTTGTAAACAGCAACATTGTGTAAGAGTTTAAAAGAAAGCTAGACAAAATCATTAGGACACTGCGAATGAACATTATAACCTGCTTCTAGAGATAAGTGAACACACGATGTCTCCTCGGACGGACTAAAAAGTCTTTGCGACATCCTAATCCTTGTAACTCCTTGCAACTCTCTCTTTCTTCCCTGGTAAGATAGCTGCTTCAATACATTGCCCAGCATTTTTGGTATTTTATATTTCACCCCTTCTAACCCCTCACATTCCTATCAGGGCTGAACTTGGACATAAAGGGCATCGAGAGTGTTACTATTCACCTTAGCGACCTCAAAAACTATGGATTAGACACTAATATCTGTGTATTTTGGTTATTTTTACATGTCACCCCTTCCCACGCCACCTCCTTTGATGCCAGTGATGTCTTCCCCACAGTATTCTTTTTCAGATGGTAAGTCATATGTATACTAAGTTTGGTTGAAATTGCTTAATGCATTTCAGAGTTCTATTGGAAAATACAAACATACATACATCCTTTACACACACACACACACACACACACACACACACACGCATGCAAGTTTCCCTTTTGTCCATGATGATACCTTCTGGAGAACATGCACATCCATTATTCAAAAGAGTTTTCTGGATGTGGATATGAAAATTATCCCCAAAAATTGGATCTCTGTTTAGAGTCAAAGACCGACTCAGTCCTCTGCTTTCGTCCAGCGTCGAGATGTGATCACGGGACATACGTGGGATGCACGAAGAGGCTGTTGAAGCTCCGAATAGATTCCCACAGGGGCATAAGCCATAGAACAGGTAGCAGGTTATCTAATCATGAGCAATCAAATATACGGAGTCATTCAAAATCATGTAAAACCTATATTGACAGCAAAGATTTTTCCATCTTAGGCCAACTACAGAACAACAACGACCTAACTATCTTAGAATCAATAATTATCAAAAAGACTGTACCGTCGTTAAACATCCAAACGTCCTCTGTAAAATTCTTTATAACATAGTCTGGACAACTGGTTTGCCTCACTCTGTTTTTATTTATTTTTGTTAGTCTTGCTCTTTCTTTCATATAGGTAGGTGTTTTAAGATTTTAGTGAAGTCCTTTACTTATAATTTGTTTGGGTTTGAAGGTATTGTTTAATTTTAATTGGTTTTACTTTTTTGGAAGATGTTGCCATTACATTTTACCATAAATTAATTGGAGTTTTAATGTTCGCAAATTATATATATTTTTAGCCTTGAAAATGCGACTTGGAATTCGTTGCGAGACGTCGGCATTAAAATAAACTGTCTAAGGATAAGGATGCCTTTCCCTAGTACTTCATTCATGATATATATATACATATATAACTGAATCACGAAAGTTTGGACCGCGATAAATGCATAAATAAAGGTATAAGCCAGGAAGGAAAGATAAACAATGCAGTAACTGCAAGATCTTTCGACTCAATGTCCTTTTCTTAGCAGACGAACTGACTTACATGATAAACTGAGAGTACAAGGAAAGGTCGTATAAGTAACAGATAGGGATTATAAGGAGATTAGTACCTAGAATCCTTGTACTCTCAGCTTCTCATGTAAGTCAGTTTGTCTTCTAACTAAAGGACGTTGAGTCGAAAGATCTTGGAGCTACTCCGTTGTTTATCTTTCCTTCGTGGCTTATACCTTTATATATGTGTGTGTGTGTGTGTGTATACATATATACATATATATATCAACTTTAAAAAAAAAAAAAAAAAAAAAAAAAAAAAAAAAAAAAAAAAGAGACGCCCTTGTCCCATTAATTCTCTAACAGCTAAAGCAAGCATGAACCCTTGCAAAAATGTCTAAAGCCTCTAAGACTTAATTCACCTATATGGGACTCTAGGAGGAATATTCATGCATACACTAAGGCAAATACTTTACACTTGCTAAAACTGAACCTCCTTTCATTTTTGTATCACAACCAATTCCTTAATACTTTCTCTTCGTGATTTCTCGTCCTCCTTTCTCTCAAAGATACAGTTATTCACCTTTTCACTAACCTCGATATCCCATAATCCATTTATTCTCCTCTGTCACTGATTTTCCAGATTTTCGTAATATCTACAGTATTCCGTCTCCAGATATCCACCTAACTTCCACCACATTAATATGGTACAGATATTTCACCTCAAAAGTCCCATTTTCTGTTCTATTAACTTGCATCCAGTAACCGCAATTAACTCGTTTATATAAAATTGGCTGTACAACTCCACGTCCGTAGGTTTTTTTTTTTTTTCCTCTCTTTCAGACAAAGTCTTTTTGAAGAATCTGGTTGTCAATGCGTTCCCTGCCTCACATATTTAGCGCTGCTTTTATTATTTTCAATAGCATTTGTTCATAAACACCTCTGTTAGAATTCCATTCTCGCATTATTCATACAAACGTTCGACTTTTCTTTTTCCTGGCTTCCACGTACCCTAATAAAATTGTTAACATTCATTATAACATCGACTTCTCATAAGTACTATCTTCTTTCACTTTTCTTTGATGTCACCAACCATCTTTTCTCCGTAAAAATCAGCCGTGCCTACTTCTGTTAACAGTCTCTCTCTCTCTCTTCTCTCTCTCTCTCTCTCTCTCTCTCTCTCTCTTCAGGCCAAACACTTTAAACAACGGTTTCTACTCTTTCTGCAAAGACATCAGATGATCAGACACTTCTGTCCAGTACATACTCGTACACTAGACCAATTACTCCCATACCTAAATATGGATTTATACTCGTCTCACCTCCAACTTACAGTTACTTAGTAGCTCTGACAAAGTACATCCTGCAACATAAATCCTACCATTGTCAACATCGGTTATCTCGCCCTTGTATCATGTTTACTCTAGGTTGATATGTGCAACGTGCAGTTTTCCCATTTAGCCTCAAAGCATTTACACGACTGTTTCTTAACTAACAAATGATCCGCAAATGATCTACTTAACGTCAACCCTAAATTAAAAGCACAGGTAGAAATAATGAAACCAAGATACAAACAAAGATGACTCAAGAAAAGTTGAAATTAAAGCACACATGTGCGAAATGCAGTGTTGACAAGCTGTGCGTAGACTACAAAGAGGCTTCCGCATCAAAGCTACTAGGGAGCCTCAGTGATACGGCTCTGGCCTCGGTGGGTGTCTGTCCCTCCTGTCAACAAGAACAAGAGATAGCTAAACTGAGGGGGGAAGTAGAAGAATTAGCAAAGGAACTAAAGGAGATGACAAAGGACAAACTCTAGGGCAAGAGAAGAGAAGAGAAGAGAAGACAGGATGGAAAAGGAAATTAGAGACCTACGAAGAGAAGTTACAAACCTTAAGAGAGAGAGAGAGAGAGAGAGGAGAGAGAGAGAGAGAGAGAGAAAAGGAGTTGAACAACGACATAGAAGAAAACGGAGAGAGTATAGTTGAGATTAGAGAATAATTGCTTAAGACCAGAACCACAAATGAAACAGAAATAAGCACTAGACTATAAAAAAAAAAAAACTGATTCACTTAAGGTAGATTCTTGGATGAGCCCTATTCTCACGAGACGTTTGTTTGGCGGCCGCTGATTGGCTGGGAACGGCCTACCTCCTGGTACCAGCCAATCAGCGGCCTCCAAACAAACGTCTCGTGAAAATAGGGCTCATCCAAGAATCTACCTTAAGTGAACCAGCTATAGGTACAAAGAAAGAAGCTTACAATGATAAAAATGATGAATTCAAGAGAACTGTTGGCAGAAGAGTGATAGCAGCCAGAAAAGACAATTGTCCCCCAAAAGGAATCAACACAACAAACAGATTTGCAGCGCTCTCAGAAGCAGAAGAGGAAACATCTTAATCGGAGACGCGTTAGTAAAAGAGCAGGGCTTACATTTTGTCGCCAAAAACCGAAGTAAGCGAAAAGTTCATTCTTACCCAGGTGCAGATGCAAAGAAAATGGTGGTCGAGACAGTGAAAAAAATCAAGGTAAATAATAGAAAAAGTGCAGTCATAATGTAGACGGAGGAACTGGCCAGGCAGAAGTTCTTGTAGCCAACCTGACTAAAATTGTAGAGAACATCCAAGAGAAAACTGATAACGGCATTCTTATAGGACTTTTGCCCAGAACCAATGTACCATTACTTCCTTAGCAAGGCAATTGGAATCAATGACAGACTGGAACTAATATGCCAATAAAAAGGTGTTAGGTTTATAAACTTTTGGGACAGATTTATAGGGAATAAAAAACTATATAAAAGAGATGGAACTCACTTGAATTTGAAAGGAGCAAAACTAGTAGGAAACCTCAACGAAAACCTCTTGAATCACCTCAATGAACTGAACTATCAAGGGAAGAAATCGGAAAGCTCCCAGAAGCTGGCTAATATTAGCACTGCAGGCAACAGTGACAGTAAGGGAAACTAATAAAGCCACCGAGGACAAAAGAGGAGATAGAAAAGTCCCTCAGAGTGGCACAGTTTAATGCACAATCAATTCGAAACAAAGTAGATATCTTCAAAGCATTGATAGCAAGTGAGGAATTAGACATAATAGGTATCGTATAATAGGTATCACAGAAAAATGGATACCATAGGCAACAAGAGACTTCATAGGAGAGTACCAGGTAGCTGGATATAAATTGTTCAAAAAAGATAGACTCAATAAAAAAAGTCTAGGGAGGAAGATAACTCTAATACTAGTGTACAGACCTCCCCACCAATCACAAATGTCCAATGAGGAGCTGTATGCACTACTAGGACAGTAGATAAACAACAAACTCTGCATAATAATGGAAGATTTCAATGCAGCAGTACATTGGGACACGATGACCTCTGCATCAAACGTAGAGATTATGTAAAAAATGAATTCCTCCACCATTGGGTTGACAAACACACTAAAGGAAATAACATACTAGACATCGTCCTATCAACGGAAGATAATCTAGTATCTAACCTTTCAGTAAGTGCAAATCTAGGCAAAAGCGACCATAAAATTATCACATTTCAAATTAATGTTCAACATAAAAAAAGAAGAAGATATTAATGATTTATTAGACTACCATCGACAAGACCTAAAAAAGCCAAAGGAGTACGTTATAAATCTAGAGTACGACGAGAACACAGGAACATAGATAAGCACTGGGAAGCCTTCATGATAAACACACAGAAAAACCGGTCTAGATGTATAGCATTAAGGCAAATACTAACAAATGGCAACCATCAGCCAAAGTGATTCAACAGAGAAATTAAAAATAAGAGAAAGAGACAGTTTTGCACAAATCAATGAACCCACACCCAACTCCAATAGAAGCAAGCAGGCATAAAGAACTCTGTAGATTGGTGGACAATTTAGTAAGAAATGCAAAGATAAATGAGGATAAGAGAGTAGCATCAGTTTATAAAGAAAACCCAAAAGAATTCTTTGCGCATGTTAATAGTAGGAAACCAATAAAAGTTAGCATAGGTCTCCTAAGGGAATATAGAGGTAACCTGGTGAACTCAGGCTTGGAAAAAGCAGAGTTACAGAATAAGTTTTTTACGAGTGTTTACAATTGAAGACACAACCTCGATACCGGAACCTGCTATTAAATATGAAGGGGTAGAATCGTTGGACAAAATAATATTTACAGAATTAAAGAGCAAAAAGAGGAATCAGAATGGGCAGATGTAACAAGCGGAGTTCCTCAGGGCTCTGTCCTTGGCCCTCTCTTGTTTTTTATTTACATTTATGACACTGATGTAGGCTTAACTGCAGGATAGCCAAAGTTGCGGATGACACCAAACTAGGTGTAAATGCAGCAGACCCAGATGCAGTGGAAAGTTTAAGAAATTAGCTAATGAGAATAGGAGAGTTGTAAAAAAAAATGGCAAATGCCTTTTAACGTGGATAAGTGTAAAGTGTTACAAATAAGAACAAACAACCCCCATGCCAACTACATGCTGCTTGGGAATAACATAAATAGTGTAGAACAAGAGGAAGACCTTGGCGTCGTTATTACCAAGGACTTAAAATATATAAAACAGTGCATAAAAGCAGAAAAGAAGGCACAGAAACTAGTGGGATACATGAAGAGGTAGTTTATATACAGAAACAAGGAAACGGTGCTGCAGCTCTACACATCAATAATTAAACCTCATCTTGAATATGCAGTACAGTTTTGGTCATCAACACTAAGAAAAGACATAAATAGATTAGAAGGGGTACAAGCAAGGGTCACAACGTTAATTCCATCCATCAGGCAAATAGGTTAGCGAAGACGACTAGAGAGCCTGAAAATGTATGGCTTAGAAACATGACGATTGCGAGGACAATTAATAAAAACATTTGAAATACTGAAAGGCATAACAAAAGTAGATAGTAACATATTTACGTTAAACGATAACCTGACAAGAAATAATGGATGGCACATGGAATAAACTCCCACCAGAAGTTGTAAACAGCAACAGTGTGGAAGAGTTTATAAGAAAGCTAGACAAAATAATTAGGACACTGTGAATGAACAGTAAAACCTGCTCCAGAGCTAAGTGAGCATACGATGTCTTCTCGGATGGACTAACAAGTCTTTGAGACATCTTAAATCTTGTTAATCTTGTAACTCTCTCTCATTTTCCATCATTTCTCCTCCACCTAACACATCCTCTACTCTCTCTCTCTCTCTCTTCTCTCTCTCTCGCTCCTTTCTCTTACTCTCTCTATCCAAAAAATTTTTTTTTGACCGTCCTCTTTCCGTCTTTTTCTTCACTAATGAATGAGAAGTCTCTCTCTCCTCGTCTTCTCTTCTCTCCATCTCTCTCTCTCTCTCTCCTCTCTCTCTAACCATTACTGTCTCTTTCCGTCTTTTTTCTCACTAATACCAACTCTCTCTCTCTCTCTCTCTCTCTCTCTCTCTCTCTAACCTTAGCTGTCTATTTTCTTCTTCTCTTTAACAACCCATCTACTCTCTGTCATTGATGTTGACCCTAAAGTATTCTTTTCCAAATGATAAGTCATTTGTATACAGAAACTATGTATGATAAATTCATAAAGTAAATAAGTCTACAGGCAGAACCAGCTCCGTTTCAGGGAATCCCTTCTCACTCCCACCCCCTTCGGAGAGGGGGGGGGGGGGTTAGGATAAACCCCCATTATAAACCATCTTAGGAGTCCCCACTATAACCCTGCCAAGTTTCATGCCCATCGGACCAGCCGTTTGGCCGTGATTGAATGACAGACGGACGGACGGCCAGGTACTGAAGACTGAGAAAAACCGGAAACCTTCTTATGGAATAAAAACATTAATAAGAACTAGAAATTCAAGACGTGTCATCTATAAAAGTTGGTGGCACCTAAGAAAAAAAGTTATTAAGGAAAGCGTATATCACATGTGTTTCCGTCATAAAAGTTCAAGACCCATAGAGGAGAGAGAGAGAAATAATGCAACCTGGTCCGCACGTTACGACCGGAGTTACAGCCTTGCGAAGTGAAGAAATAAAGAATGCCAATAAAAGTATTAGGGAGATTTGGAAGTAAATAAAAAAGGAAGACCAAAAGCGGTCCAGATGCAGTTTGTCCTAACGTCATGCATGATTATTACTATCATTATGTGGGGTTTCTTGAGTATCAATTTTTTTATCATATACCTAAGCAAGCAAAATACTATAGGAAACTGCAATTTCCAAAGAAATACTCGAAGCGCCACTATTAGATTAACCCGAATTTAAGAATCAGAATAACTTTAATTTCTCAAACAGAAAATTCAGTATAACAGTTGGAAGCAAATAAAATTTGGATGTGACTTCCCTCTTGAAAAATTTATCAGTAAGGCTAAAATTCTTCCATTTTCTCTGACACATCGTTTCAAAAACATTTTCTTTGAGAAACATTACGCCAAAACACTAAGTTTTGCTTTAGCTTTGTAAACACACATGGATAAGAACCTATGATTAAATCCATGCGTTTAATTTCTCACAGATAAGTATGTTTAAAAAAGGACATACCTTTTGCATTACAAATGAGGCCTTATAACAAATATGTTTAACAAGTGATCACTACCCATCAACGAAGTTGCCAACACAGTATAAGGACTACTTACTTTTGCCTTAAGGAGGAAATATCAAATTTATCCTACTACCATTGCAGTTATGTATATGATTACTTGAAAGATGTCTTTTCCACGATTAATGTCATTTATGGACTGGATAAAATACGAAACTGCAGCACACTGCCAGACGATGTGATTACTCGAGGTCTTCCTTGATAAGACAGCTATCGAGAATTTCGAGATACTGACTGACTGACATCACTTTGCGTTGCGTAACTTGCCTTTACCTTTTGCGTTTACAAGCGGTACGAAATGAAACGAGAGTATTGTTTCGTAAAAAAAAAAATATGCATGTTAGCGAAATATTTTTTTCATCTATAGATATCTGAATTACATGAACCCTTTACTATTACTAATAGTTTTATGACAATTTCGTTATAAACTAATTTTGTGCTCTCTCAATATATATATATATATATATAATATATATATATATATATATATATATATATATATATATATATATATATATATGATATAACAGATCACGAAAGGTAGGAACGTGATAAATCCCATAAATAAAGATAATGCCACACGAAGGAAAATAAACGAAGGAGTCTGCGAGATCTTTCGCTGAAAAGCCCTTTACTAAAAGCAGCTACTGACAAAATACGAGAAAAAGACAATACAAGAAGGGTTCGTATAACTGACAGATAGGATTATAAAAGGATTAGTGCCTAGAATCCGACACACCTGGAAGATAAGAAACCTTCCCAAACAAGCATAAACAAAGGGTGCAATTAAAGGTTTAAGACAATCATTTCAGATACAATCTCCAGACAATTAAAGGGATTATAGTGACAGCTATACGGAACCTGGTAGACAAAACCATATTCACAAAAAATGACAGACATACATTACAATAAAATTTTTTTTTTTTTTTAATAACTCGTGTGTGTGTGTGTGTGTGCGTGTATGCTAAAAAATCACAGTATATGCACGTGACCTCATGATATACAAGCGAATACCACAGGAAAAATATTAGGCAGAAATACTAGCGGAGCGCTTTCATCCTTCAATGAGACATTTGTTGAGGCACAAATGAGATACAGTTGAAAAGAAAATTACAAGATAAACAAAAAGATCAAGAATACCAGATGGTTTACTGTAAAAAGGGTAAAACTCAAAGAGATAATCCAGGATAATCGGAGATCACACGGCCACAAACTAAAAGATACTTATCCATAAGATAAATGGATGCTATAGCCATATAAAGTCCTAAAACATTTATACAACTGAATATATTAATTTTGTTGCTTTTTATCTACAACTTTTGTAATAGGATGATCTGAATCTCTTATATATAGGCTACTACGAATAATGCATTCGATATTTGACCAGTTTTCACTGAATATTGGTGCGGTTTGATTCGTTGTGAAAGTGATTTTCCAGTTTGTCCGTAATATATTTAATCATACTTTTTACAAGGAATTATGTACATATGCAGCCAGAAACATCTGTAGGAGAATTTTTATTACTAAACACTTAGCATTAATATTACTGAAATCAATATTTATGTTGAAAAGCTTTAAAATTCTAGAAATTTCGAAAAGAAACCTTTCATCATAAGGTAATATGAGGATATGATGTTTACTAAGTTCAAGTTTGTCATTAATAAAATGACAAACTTGAACTTAGTAAAATTCCTTGGGTATTTAAGCTTCAAGGCAATAAATAGTTTTGATCTCAGCGTCAATAAACTGCTGGCTACAGAAGCACAGAGCCATTAAGAATATCCCAGAAAACAAAATTTTAAATTCTGTTTTTTCTTGGATGTTCTTAAGGCTCTGCGTATCTGTAGCCCGCAGTTAATTGGTGCTGAGATCAAAACTATGTGACATTGGAGAGGGAGTAGTCAATGGGAGCTTAGGTGATAACATTAAAAACTTATGAAAATTATATGCCTTACATTTTTTACAATGATCGCTTATTTTAGAAAATTATTTTGTTTTTAGGTGGCATCGAGTTCAGCAACCAAATGAACATAGAATGCTACGCTGGCTGTTTGCTGTTTTATTCCTGTCAGGTCCTTTAAACATACTCACAATATATATATGTAATAGGACCTGATTCCCCCCTAAACAAAAATTAATTTTGGCAAACTTCAGCGGAAAAAAGGTATTGTTTCTCATTTACCCAGGTGACATCACGAGAGTGAATTATATTTTGCATGCCTATAAGTTAACGAGTTTCTTTATTTTCTATTAGACTGAAGAAAGCGTGTAAATATCATTAAAAAAAACTGCAAATAATAGTTTTACCTGTGTTTGGAAAGTAGCTGTATGAGCGAGGGTGGAATCAGCTGATAGCCTGATATCCTGCTGGCTGCTGCAGACGAAGCCGACGATCGACGTTGATGTAACATCCCCAAGTCTTCATGTGGTTTGGCCGAACTCGAAATGCAGTTGAAACGCTTCTTGTGATTTACAGAAACCATTCCGTCATTTAAATCCTAAACTTAACTTACTCCTCAGTTAGCAGCTAACAAAATGGCAAGTATAGGCTTATATTCCACGGTTAACTGTCAATTATACATCATTTTACGTAATGGGAAACTGGAGATATCCTAGGTCATATAGGGTAGAAGTGCTCTTTCAGGAATCCTGTAATAAATCTGTTTCTCACGAAGCACATTAATCTTATTCATTATTATTTATTACACGCCTTTGTTTCTTGCTGTTTTAATCCCTGTTCCCTGCCCTTCTAAAATCCTTAGGCTATCTTAAAGTTGGTGAAAAGCAGCATTAGAAGTGATAAATATAAATAAAAAATACACACACAAGAAAAGCAGGTCGAAGATTATTACTAGATAGATAGCCTATTGAAGAGAAATACATAAAAATATGCAAGGCCTAGCTTATAGCTAGCCTACTTAGCAAGTAAACAGGAAAACATCTTAACCTAACCTAGGGTTTATACCTAGTAGTGTCCTACATTGCATGATCAGTGCCTCAGTGGCGTGGTTGGTATGGTATTTGTGTCCCACCTCGGTGGTCGCAGGTTCGATTCTCTGCCATTCCATTGAGGAGTGAGAGATGTGTATTTCTGGTGATAGTAGTTCACTCTCAACATGGTTCGGAAGTCACGTAAAGCCGTTGGTCCCGTTGCTGAATAACCACTGGGGTATTTCTACAGAAGCAGTCCGCACGGAGTGCAAGGAACTTAACCGTGGGTACGACATCCACTAGGGATTGGGGGACGTCCAGTGTATTTTGCCGTGTTTAGTACTGGCCCCTGGGCGGTTAATTACAGTCGTCTTAATAAATATTACTTGAAATTCTTGTTCAGTAGGTAAAACTGCATAGAAAAACAGCAACTGCCATAGTCTAGGCCGCCGCGAATACCTAAATACCCTATATCTACCACCACTGGTTCCATGCAGCGTAAAAAAGCACCATACAATACAATACATGGCATGATCACGTTTCAGTCCCCATGGACCTCATTTAAGCTGGCAGGAGTTAATTAGTATATACCATACACTAGGCTATATACAGTGATTTATTGCTAAATAAATGACTCATTATCTTATGGTATGCAACTTTCCAGCTGCGTATCTTGTTTTATCCTTCTCTCGGAAAGCCTCTTTCAAGAAGCTGTATTGGACTCTTAACCATTAGCTATATGAAGAATCTTCCCTGGTAAAGCTGGAGAATGCTACACGCTCCTCTGGTTCAGTAAGTTTATGAGCAATATGGGCACTGTTTAGCCCGATCCCTTGGGGATGAATGGGGGGTATACTCCTTCCAATCCTGAACTGACAACCTCATCACTTCGGTTTCGATGGTGTTGGCATATCAGACTAACATTTCAGCTGGCAGTACAAGGTTCTTGTCAAGGAGAGGGGTGACTTGTTAAATCATCTGCCGGCTCACTATCCAGGACATTTATAAGAGGGTTCCGTTGAGGGAGCCTCTTGCGCTCTGCAGCAGTCTTTTAGAGAGCAAGATGTCTTCTCGATGGTCAATATCCTGTCATCGTTGTCATAAGTAGAGTTGCAGCAGCATCATTGGATGATTGTATAGCAGGTGACAGATCTCAAATGCTGCTGTGTTTTGTTCGAGCTCTTAAGTTTATTTTTCATGTACTGAGGAACTTTTACCTCGTTCGAGAACCTTATTTGTTTCCCCTAGGTGTCCATCTCTTTCTATTGCCAAAAATGCAATTAGTAGTTTCTTCTTGCAAGAGGTTAATAGTCAAGCGTCGGTTGGTTCTTCATCGCTTTCAGAGCCTTCAAGTTGTTCTTCGCGTCTAAGGGCGCATAGTATTGAGGATGGCTACTCCTTCAGAAAGAATTTTTCGGTTTTGGCGATCTTGGAGGCGGCTACTTGGGAGTCTATGTTGGTTTTCATGACGCTCTACCTGAGGGATTTTCAGTTTCTTCAGAGAAAGGTTACTTGCTGGGTCCTGTTGATGCAGCCAACTGAAATTTATAATTAACTTGGTATCATTAGAGTGTTAGAAGTTTAGGTAGTCAGTGGTAGTCTAAATAAACTTAAGTCTCTGTTGGTCAGGCTTTAGACTGAGTGTATTGTTCTTTTAGGTCCTTGAGGTTAGGCAGATCCCGATGGTCATGTTGGAATAACTTCAACTTCTTCAGCACAGTCATCTGTGTCAGTGAGCAGTAGAGAACACAAAAGTCCTGCACACTCAACTTCTCCATACATGAGAGGTATAGAATACCACATGGGAGGTTCTTCAGACTCAGCCAGTACCTTGGACTCAACACTGGCATTGGGGTACTTCCTGTGCAAGCATCCTCACCTACTGAGTTGGTCAATAGGTAAGGAAATATGCTTTTACCTCCATGCATACGAGGTATAGAATACCACATGGGAGGCACTTCTGACTCAGACTGTACCTTAGACTCAGCACTGATGTTGGGTTACTTTCTCTGCAAGCGTCCTCACCTACTGAGTTGGACAACTAGATGAGGAAATTTGCTTTGTTCCGACACGGCATACAAACCTTCGGTCCTTTTACAATAGGAAGTACTAGCGGCAGCTGGATAGTCGTAAGCTTTCGAACAAGGTCGGTAGTTAACTGCTTGTCCGACAGGCGCGCGCGCGACTGGGGAGGTAAACAAATCACTTTGCTTTCGGCCTGCTGGCGTGTGGACGTGTATCATCGCTCTCTGCCCGCTTCATCATCGTTGCTTTCGCATGGTTGTGTTTTTCTTTTTCTATTTATCTAGTGAAACTGAATTGTAAGTACAATCATTTCATATTTATTTTCCATTGAATTCATTGTGAATTAAAGGATCTTGGTTTCACCACGCCCTCCGAGTTACCCGAGTGCCGGACTGAAGGGCGTAAGTGCGGGAATTCATTTTCCCAGAAATGATCCTCGTATTGTGTATGCTCGGTGCCGAGGGCGGGAGAGCGCTCGCTCCGAGCGATATTTTGGTTGGAATGTGTAGATGGAAATCGTAAGTAAGTGCTCTTTTCATTTATATTTTTTTTTGACCTGTATGCTCGTTGCCGAGCGAATGCGCTCGGCACGAAAACTTATTCTGTATGGAAGTGGAATCGCAAGTACAGTATTCTTTTCATTTTCATATATTTTATTTTGATTGTACAATACTCATTTTGGATCAGTTTCCGAGCTTACCCGGAAATTGATCCTTTCCCCTTTTATTTGAATGAAGTGAAATCGCAAGTGCAGTTCTTTTTCATTTTCATATTTTATTGAGATTGCATTGTTTACTTGGATCAATGTTTCCGCTATTTCCCGGGATTGATCCTTCCCCTTTTTATTTGTATGAAGTGAAATCGCAAGCGCAGTATTCTTTTTCATTTTCATATATATTTTGATTGCATCAATTCATTATGGATCAAGGTTTCCATTCATAATCGGGAATAGATCCTTTTACCCTTGTGCTCGGTACCGAGGGCGCAAATGCGCTCGAATCCGAGCCCTTATTCATTGTGAAGTTGAATCGTAATGCAAGATTCTTTTTCATTTATTCCTTTTATTTTATTGATTGCATCAATATTTATTTGGTTCAAGTTCCGCTCAGTCAGGGAATTGATCCTTATGCCCTTGCATTCGGGCCGAGGGCACGTTGCTCTCGGGCTCTTATTATTATTGTTGGGTACATGGGTGCTGTGCGGGGGTGGGAACGAGAACCCCCCCCCCCCCGCTCACTCCCACAGATGCCCTTCCCTTGGGGGGGGGAGGTTATCTGCGTTCTTCTCCTCGCCCGATCCGTCGAGCGCGGGGGAGGGCGCTCGGTGCCCGATGTACAATTGTATTCGGGGTCTTCCACTCGTTCGGAGAGGGCTCACCCCCCCGCGCGAGGGGACTTCCCCCCCACTAATCGCTACTACTGTTATTTCCGCAGGTGCTACTGCCACGAGGGTGGACCTTGGTGAGGTATGGGCCGTCCTTCCATTTGCAGGGCGTGCTAGTGTCCAGGGGCTGCGGTTCTATGTCTGGGCCTACTGCGGTCACCCATGAGTGTGACCACGCTCCAGGTGACGACGTCCCTCCTCCACCTGGTGTACTCGCCTCACGTGGTAACAGTCTTGCCTACAGCCGCTGTGAAGTGCCGTTCGCCGTACCGAGAGGGGGGCGTGCCGCCGCCGCTCGTGGTTGCCGCGCTGCCGCGACCACACTTCCGCTGCCCTAGAGCTCGCCCCTGGACCTGCCGCCGGTACCAGGATATTGCTGGCTGCTGCTCCACTTCCTGTGTTTCCGGTGCTGCTGCCGTACCTGCCGATTCTGGGCTGACTGTCCATGCAGTTGCTGCGCTGGCTGTCCCTGCCGTTGCTGCGCTGGCTGTCCCTGCCGTTGCTGCGCTGGCTGTCCCTACCGATGCTTTGCTGGCTGTGCCTGCTGTACCTGAGATGCCCATACCTGCTGACGTCGTCCCTGTTCGTGGTGGTACTACCCCAGACTTTGGTCTGTCTGTACAGGTGCGTCCGGGCCCTGTGGCTTCGCTACAGCAGCCCCGGCTCCGCCCGCCTGGATAGCAGATCTTACGTCTGTCCTGAGGAGCTGACGAAGAAGAGGAGGAAGTGTCGTCGTCGTCGTCTTCATCTTCTTCATCGTCGTCGGCTGACTGCCTCTTCCCCTTCGACTTCTAAGGCTTCACAGCCGAGGAAGAAGAAGGTTGCCTCCTCCCTCCTAAGAAAGTCTCCCTCGGGAGCTTCTCGGGACCCGTCTCACTCGGTGGACGGGAGGGTTCCTTCCGCTGGTCCTCCTGCTCCTTCGGGAGCGGGGCCCGTCTCTTCTTCGCAAGGCAAGAAGACTACGGGGACCAGAGGGGTATCCCGGCTAACACCGGTACTTGCCTCGCCTGGTGTCAGTGGTTCTGCCACTGCATCAGGGTCCGTCTCGGCCTCTCGTTCGCAGGGGAGGTACCGAGTGTACGGTCGCCTACCAGCGACCGTGCAGCCAGGAACCAGACCTCTGAGTCCGCTCAGCGTCAGGTTCACGGCACGGGGCGGAAGACTGGTGACAGCCGCTCACGCGACTCTCACCAGACCAGCTCTCACTCTCGCGGCGACCAGCTGGCTACCCGGGGTGGACGTGACGGTCCACGACCGGCCACTGGCTGAGGCTGGTAAGAGGTCCTCCCGTTCGCCGGTGCCAGCCACGGCTGGAACCAGCGACGTGACGTGCCGTGAGGACAAGCACCGGTCTCACTGTGACAGTGGAGCCTGCAGGTCGCCTGACCGTCGCTCTCACAAGAGCGATCGGTACGGCAACCAGCACCAGCTCTTCTGACACTCGAGATCGGGGCCGCTGTGCTCAGTCCAGCCGTTCTCCACAGCGAGACGGTTCGACCAGGCCTGCAGCTCGATCCGCCACCAGCGGGTTGACGATCGCCTGCAGCCCTCCAAGCCTGCTGGTTCTGCCAGCGAGCGAGGAGGGAGCGTCAGGTCTGCCTCTCCCTCTCCCGTACCTTCAACCTCCTCGGGTTACACCGGGAGGAGCGAGGTATTGAGGAGTGATCGTGAGGGGTGCGCCCCTCATGATCCACCACGACGCCGTACGTGCCAGGCACGGTTCTTGGACCGCCAGGACGTATGCGCAAGTGGATGGAGAAGACCGAGAGGGCTGTCGCTGTTCCCCCTTCTTAGGAGGAAGGTTCTCGGAATATGCTCTTGTTCGAAGGGCTTAACGGTCCCACTCTGCAAGATGCTGTGACTTCCGAGATCCAGAGGAACTTTGCCGAGGTTATGGCGCTGATTCGTCAGCACAACGACCTCGGGGAAAGGATCGCCGCTCCCACCAGCAGAGCCACGTCTCGGCTCGAGTCGTTTTGGGCCCGAGAGGGAACCCAAATCGACGGTGGGTCTGCCGCGATCGGAGCTTGCCGACTGTGTTGAACCAGGTAGTCTCTCGTCTCCGGACAAGAAGGCTCTCTCAGTTCTGGCCGGTCGACAACGCTACTTCACCTCCTCTACTGCGACAGAGGCGTTTCTACGTGTCTTCGGACACCGTATTTGAATACCCTTCCCCGGTTCGGTCCTCCTGAGGTTTCGACCTCGACGAGACTGGAATGAGTCGGAGGACGGTATCGGCTCTCTCCTGTCAGGTGTCGATCAGCCCCACCCAGACGACGTTCACAGTGCGGCAGACCCTTACCTACAGTATGAGTTCGTAACCCTCTCGGGAAAACGTTTTCTCCTGACGATACGTTTTCCCAGGCTCTGAGAGGCCATCGCCGTAATGGCGATGGCTGCACTTTTGCTCTCCTCCAACTGCTAGTTTCCGCTGGGAAGGCGAGCCAGTATCCAATTCCTCCCCCCCCCCCATTCCCTCTCTCCTTACGGCTACGAGGGAAAGGGGAGGGATCCTACAGAGATTTCTCTGTAAGATCCCACGTTAGGGGCTGCGCTACCGTGGGACCTTCGGGTCCTACCTGACGTAAGCCCCGGTCGTTGAGGAGGGATCCTGCCCCTTTCTCGATTTCTACGGGAATCGAGGACCACCAGCCGATATCGTTTGACGAATTCGGTGGGGGGTTTCGCAGAGTGCTTAGAATTCTACGGAATTTCTAGCGCACTCAGATGTTCGAGTTTTTTACGATCTCCAAACACTTAGGCGAGACCACTGTCCAAAGTGAGCGAGAATCCCCGATAATTGTTACAACGATAATCGGGAACCTCGCTTTATGCTCGAATTCCTGTAATTTCTAGCATTTGGAAGAAGACTGCTGCTGAAAGAAGAGTATCTCACAGTAGGCGATTAACCTGGAATAGAGAAGAACGGACGGGAACTTCCAGTTTGGCTTGAACTATCGTCTTCGTATTCTGTTCACCATTGAAGCTTTCCTTTTGGGAAAGACTTCTCCTTCACTCTCTTGACTAGAGAACAAAGGCGGTCGATCTCCAATCCTTATTCTCATTCCTCGAGAGGAAAAGAATTTAGGATGGAGGTCGTGGTACAGAACCTACAAATATACTACGTATATTACCCCTCTGCGACATGATTCTTTTAACAGTTGAATTGTCCGGGGGGTAGGCGCATACCGTAGTTAACTCTACGGTTTGTGACCGAGACGAATTGTATCTTAATTGAACTGCAACTCGGGGTTGCCTGCACCTCCCAGCGTTATCAGTTTCGATTTTAGATACTTGGTATTGTCATGACAACACCAAATCAGCTTTTGTATTTACCGAAATCCGTTTCGGTTAAATATATTGCTCGAGCGTATTCTTTATGCTCGATGGTTCTAGCCGAACGCATTCCTTCGTGGAATAATGATTACCTGGCAACTCAGGATGACGAGTCACCGAGAGCTACTGCGTATTGAACTGCCTGATAGCGGCTCAGTATCAGCTAGGTCTCGGAGATGCACGGTCGGTCACGTCTCTCTCTCCCCTGGTTTGATTGACTACCGAACCGTATCTCTGCCCAACAATCATGGACTTAGGTCTCTGATTAACGGGGATTCTCGCAATAATGAAGGACCATCTACTGCTGTGACGCTCGATTTCATCGCCTTCGACATTGCGAGAATTTTCAACAGAGATATCTCTTGGACTCTTTCATCTTTCTGTTTACCGCACGGTAACAGAAGTCTGTACTAGTCACCCGCTGCATCGCACCGCGATAATGCGAATGATTTTTGCAGACATCTGAGTTTGTCTTCAAAATATCTCGTATTCGTAGGTGTGCAATTATTCATTGCTCGCCCCGAATTAACAGATATGTCAGAAGACATCGCCTACTCTCCGACCTGACAGCTCTACTTCCAAATGTTCAGCCCATGAGAAGCGATTTCTTCAGGCAGTATTTCCCTGTCTTCATTACTGAAAAGCGCTCCGCTTTTATTGCAACTACGATCCTCACCGGACAGCAATGAATAGCGGTTAGCGTTCTCAGTCTTTGTAGCACAGGTTCAGAATCTTGAGAATCCTTCTCTCGGTTCAGCTGTGAAGACGTAGGTTGCATTTTCTGTACACCTTCGTCTTCAACGACACATATTGTGTTTTCTCCTTCCTTAGCCGAGAATCAACTATACTATGAGATATCTTGCCATCAGGGACCTCGGTCTCTAGAAGGCAATTGACTTTCGCCTGTTGGGCACATGCCTTAAGAGAGTCATCACCTTGCCTTCTGGCATCGGTGACGAACAAATTATTTGTTTAGTCTCTTGGCATAACCCTTTTAAGGCAAAGGTCACGTGACTTGCTCGGGTACTTGGACAACCTGCCTCCTACCGAACGCAGTCAGTAGGCAGCTGTCAGAGCGCCCAAGTCTGTTACGAACTTCGCTGTGGACTTAGTTCGGTTGTTCCATAACAGTCTTTTCTTCGTCCTAACGGCTTGTCACAGTACCCATACCATCGATACCCACCATTGAGTGTCGGTGTCCTATCCACTTCCGAGAAGAACAACTTCGCTGCAGACGGATAGACCAGTATGGGTACAGGACATCACCGAAGTCGAGAAGAGGGATAGGTCATACGACCATTCCCTTCTTTTCCTCTGAGGTAATTGCATGACTTTTCCTGCGAAGTCAAGCATCCAGGGATGGGATTCGTGACGCTCGATTTCGTACCGAATTCGTAGCGAAGACTCTGAACCTTCGGTTCCTGACGATCGGTTAGAGTCCTTCACAATCCCCACCTCCCTAATGGACTTCACCGCCTTCGATGCGAAGGAGATGCTGCTTTGTCCTGTGAAAGCGAGACCGCGCTTTCTGAAGAAACTCGACATCCCAGGCTGAGTGTTGAAGACTCTTCGTCAGCACCAAGATGACCTAGAAGTACATCCCTCGAGTTACACAAGAACTTCTCCGTGGCGCAGGTACTGAAGGCAGGGGTCTGGTACAACCAGACCACTGGCACCATCCTTCTACCTTTTGGATATTGCCCACAGTCCTTGGATCGTTTTCCTTCTTGGGACCCGTGGTGGCTGCTCACGACGTTGTGTAGCTAACTACCCAGACCCTAGCAGGCTGAACAGCATCGAGTCCTGGTGTGACTGTAAGAATAGATAAGTGAATGAGAGAGTGACTGGCTTCTCTTCCTATCTTTTTCTCCCCCTCTACCTGTGGGTAGAGGGATACGGTCATCACCTTGCTGGATAAGGACGACGATGCCGGTGAGCTACTCGACATAGCCCCATCCTATCCCTTTCACTAGGGATGGGAGCGAATATCCACCACTTCCTCCTCCACAAGGGGGGGGTAAGTGGATGCCAACAA
>NC_061107.1:126071809-126094309 GCF_015104395.2 Macrobrachium nipponense
TAATAGTTTAGAATATAATGTGAGCAGTTTATGTGAGAGGTATTGGCTATAAAAGGATTAAGTGTTTGTTTGTTCATGCCACTTACCTGACAGATATATATATAGCTGTATTTTCTGACGTCCGACAGAAATTTCAAAACTCGCGGCACACGCAGTGGGCGGCCAGGTGGTAGTACCCATTCCCGCCGCTGGGAGGCGGATACAGGAACCATTCCATGTTCTATTCATATTTTTTTTCTGTCGCCGGTCGGTAAACATCTGTTTACAGACCTCTGCTCAGGATTTTTTGGAAATTGACTCGCTTTTAAGTATCTGATTGATTTTTTTGGTATTGAATTGGATTGTTGAATTGGCATGCGCGATAGTGGACCGTTTTTTGATTTTGGATTGACTTTTCTCTATAAGATATGTCTGGATCAAGTGTTGTGAGTTCAGAGTGTGTGTTGAGGGCTGATTGTAAGGTGAGGCTACCGAAAGCATCGGTAGACCCCCACACAGTATGTATGAGTTGTAGGGGGCTTAATTGTTTGATTGATCATCGGTGCAATGAATGTGAGAAATTGACTGATGATGAATGGAGAGTATATGAGTCCTATCGCCTTAAATTGGAGCGCGATAGGATCAGGAGGTCTTCCTCAAGGAGTGGTTCTTCCAAAGGTAAGACTAACATCTCTCCTGCACTAACACCTGTAGTGTTTACAACCCCTAAACCTGTGTTGCCTTCGGGCTCTGATTCTGTGTCGGGAGAAGCGAATGCTCTCTCTATGATTTTGGAGTCTTCTTCGCACTCTGGAGACCCAAAGTGAAAGCCTTAGAAACTGGCTCGGTGCAAGGTGTGTGATCGTGCCCCCAGTGTTGTGGAGGGGGCGTCAGATCGGCCCCATAATGCCTCTAGGCCTAGACCTCTATCAGACTCCCAAGACCCAGGGAGGAGGTATGTTGAAAGCCGCAAGAGGTTACGGGGGCTTCCCACCGATCTGGCGTCCCTTCGGCAGACCATGTAGCAAAGACCCAGGCTGCCAAGGACCGTGCACGAGCACGCGTCCTGAAAAGAGTGCTTCTCGTCCTCCGAAGCGTCCTCCCCCGCGCAAGGGGTGGAGCGCTCGGAGAGACTCTCGTCCGTTAAAGAGGACGTTTCTTGCGGAGGACGCTTCACGTCCTCTTTCGCCGCTTTCGTCGGAAGACGCTTATGATGTCTTTCCGCCTCAGAAGAGAGGTAGGATTTCCTCCGATGAGGACGCTAGGTTGCGTGCACAGGCGCGTATACCTGAGAAACAGGTAGCTGTACCTGTGAGAAGGAAGGAGGCGTCCCCTCGCCCCTCGTCTTCTCACAGGATCAGTCCTGCTTCCTCTGCTCATTCTTCCCCGACGAAGAACATTCTTTTGTTCCCTTCAGGACCAGCTATCCTCGCTTTATGGCTCAGAGGACTCGCCAGCAGCAGTCGAGCCTAAGCGAAGGAAGGAGGCCTTAGACTGCCTGTCAAGAGGACTAAGCAGTCTCCTTCGCCTTCTCCTACTTCGTCTCGTTCGCCGATCGCTTCTCCTTCGGCGATTCGCCGATCTCGTCCGTCCGCTAGAAGGACGTTACGTCAGGACGCTTTTGAGGAGGACGCTCTGTACGAGGACGTTCGGCAGGACGTTGGGCAAGACGCTCGTCAGGACGCTTGTCAAGACGCTCGTCAGGACGCTTGGCAAGACGCTAAGCAGGACGTTCGTCAGGACGCTTGCAGGACGCTAGGCAAGACGTTCGTCAGGACGCTCGCCAGGTCGCTAGACAGGACGCTCGGCAGGACGCTCACCAGGACGCTAGACAGGACGCTTGGCAGAAGCTCGCCAGGACGTTCAGACCTCCTTTCAAGCAGACGTTTTTGGGGATTCTGATCAAGAAGTCCTTTGTGAACGCTAGTTTTACGTGGCACAGGCACGTATACCAGCGAAGAAATGTAAGGACGCTTCTCTGAGCAGGTGAGACTGCTGCGGAAGGCGCTGAGGACGCTCGTCCTCCTCAGGACGCTCTACCATCAACGAGCAGTAAGCGTCATAAAGAAGACAGCCGTATTAAGGCTGCATCTATCAAGGATAGGGGTCCTTTGATAAAGCCAAGACCCCCATTAGGACGCCTTCTCCTGACGACGGTCTCCTCTTCCGTTTAGAGAAGAAGGAGAGCTAAGTAATTCTGCTGAATTGGCTGAAGAGGACCTGCTACAGCCCCTTCTATCTCGGACTATAAAGTCCTCGTACGACTCTTGCGGTCTTTGTTTGAAGATAAATTTCAGCCCGCAGCTCCCAAGTCTCCTCCTTCGCAGTTTTCCTCTCATCTAAAACTGGGAAAACCCCGGAGTTTGTAGAGATGAAAACTTCTCTATCAACAAAACGTGCTTTCAAAAAGCTCCAGGACTGGATGATACGAAGGAGAGAGCAAGGTAAGACGACCTTCGCATTGCCTCCTACTAGACTTAGTGGAAAAGGGGGCATTTGGTATAGAACCAAAGATGAAGTGGGAATTCGTATCCCTTCTTCTGCTCAGGGAGATTTCTCCAGCCTTGTGGATTTGCAGAGGAGGTCGCTTTTACCCTCTGCCAAGGTAACTTGGACCGCGTCGGAGACTGACATCATTTGAAGGGTGGGTCTGCTCAGGACGCTGGAAGTCTTCAACTTCCTTGACTGGTGTTTGGGAGTTCTGGATATGCAAGCGAGAAGCCCAGAATCTCTTAGTCTGGGGGAGCTGTCCAACGTGTTAGCATGTATGGACAAAGCCGTCAGGGATGGTTCGGAGGAGCTCGTATCTCACTTTGGAACAGCTTTATTAAAAAAGAGAGCTTTGCTGTGCAACTTCACAGCTCGTTCGGTGACGCCAGCTCAGAAAGCGGATTTGTTGTTTTCGCCTCTTTCGAACCATCTCTTCCCCCAGACTTTGGTAAGGACCTGACAAACAGCTTACAAGAGAAGGCTACTCAGGACCTTTTGGCCCAGTCTACTAGACGGTCAGCCGTACCTTCAACCTCTTCGGCTGCAGTTCGTCCGCCGAAGAAAGTTAAGCCCTTTCGTGGGGCTCCCCCTCGAGAGCAGCTCCTCGAGGGAGAGGGTTTTCACGAGGAAGAGCTTCCTTTAAGCCAAAGCCTTCCAAGTGAAAAGCATGTCCTTCAGACACCAGTCGGAGCCAGACTGAAGTATTTTGCGGGAGCGTGGAGAGAGAGAGACACGGACTCTTGGTCCCTCAAGATCGTGGAGGGGGCAGGGTTCCAAGATCCCCTTTTTGGATCTTGTCCCTCCTCTTTGCCTACCGACTCCCAGAGACCTTTCTCCATCCTATCAAGGAGAAAAGAAGAAAGTCTTGTTCGATCTTCTTCAACAGATGATCGACAAAAGAGCGGTGGAACAAGTCGCGGACCTGCAGTCTCCAGGTTTTTACAACAGAATCTTCCTGGTACCAAAGCAGTCGTCAGGTTTTGGCGTCCAGTTCTAGATGTGAGCAGCTCAATCTTTTCGTGGAAAAGATCAAATTCACGATGGAGACGCCTCATTCTGTTCTGGGAGCGTTGAGACCGGGCGACTGGATGGTATCCTTAGACTTGCAGGACGCGTACTTCCACATCCCGATCCACCCTCTTTCAAGAAAGTATCTAAGATTTGTCTTGAACAACAAAGTATGGCAGTTCAGAGCTATGTGCTTCGGACTGACCACGGCTCCGATGGTGTTCACAGTGGTGATGAAGAACGTAGCGAGGTGGCTACACTCTTCGGGAATAAGAGTTTCCCTATACCTCGACGACTGGCTGATCAGAGCGTCGTCGAGAGAGAAGTGTCTGAAGGACTTGCAGTTCACTTTAGCCTTAGCGAAGTCCCTGGGACTTCTGGTCAACCTCGAAAAGTCGCATCTGACCCCAACACAGTCCATCGTGTATCTGGGGATTCAGATGGATTCAGTGGCTTTTCGAGCGTTTCCGTCCCAGGAACGTCAGCGGCTAGGCTTAGAAAAGATCTCAGCCTTTCTAAGGAAAGAGACTTGCTCGGCGAGGGAATGGATGAGTCTGCTGGGGACCATTTCCTCGCTGGAAAGGTTTGTTTCCTTGGGAAGACTGCACATCAGGCCTCTCCAATTCTTCTTGGCAGACGAGTGGAAGGCCAAAGACGATCTCAATGCAGTATTGAGAATATCGATTCCTATCAAGAACCACCTAAGATGGTGGTTGGACCCTCAGAAGCTTCAAGAGGGCGTGTCCCTAAGTCTTTTGAGCCCCGACCTAGTGTTGTTTTCAGACGCTTCCATCACAGGATGGGGAGCAACACTAGGGGGGAAGGAAGTGTCAGGCTCCTGGAGAGGGGAACAGGTAGCCTGGCATATAAATGTCAAAGAACTGGCAGCAGTCTTTCTGTCCCTGCAGTTCTTCGAAAAGAGTTTGGAAAACAAGATTGTTCAGATAAACTCGGACAATACCACAGCACTCGCTTATTTAAAAAACCAGGGAGGAACACACTCCAGAACGTTGTACTCCCTAGCGAGAGAGATTCTGCTGTGGGCAAAAAGAAAGAAGGTGACTATCCTGACGAGATTCATTGCAGGAGTGCAAAACGTCAGGGCAGACCTTCTCAGTCGTCGAGACCAAGTCCTTCCGACGGAATGGACCTTGCACGAGGACGTTTGTCGAGACCTGTGGACGCTGTGGGGACGTCCACTGGTTCGACTTATTCGCAACGTCAAGGAACAAGAGACTTCCTCTTTACTGCTCCCCGGTCCTGGATCCAGAAGCAATCGCGGTAGACGCTTTGCTTTGGAATTGGACGGGCCTAGACCTATATGCCTTCCCACCATTCAAGATTCTGGGGGAAGTCATGAGGAAGTTTGCGGCCTCGGAAGGGACAAGGTTAACCCTGATCGCTCCGATGTGGCCAGCGAAGAGAATGGTTCACAGAGGTCATGTCTTTCCTTGTAGACTTTCCAAGGACATTGCCCTGGAGGAAAGATCTACTCAAACAGCCTCACTTCGAAAGGTTTTCACCAAACCTCTCCGCTCTGAGTCTGACTGCGTTCAGACTATCGAAAAGTTGGCCAGAGCGAGAGGTTTTTCGAAAGCAGCTGCGAGAGTAATCGCACATGCGAGACGTGCTTCCACAAGAGCTGTTTACCAGTCGAAGTGGGCTTCCTTCAGGGCATGGTGTAAAAAGGAGGGAGTTTCCTCTTCCTCGACCTCTGTGAACCAGATAGCTGATTTTCTGCTATTTCTCAGAAATGTGCAGAAATTAGCGGTCCCGTACCATCAAGGGATATAAAAGCATGTTGTCAGCGGTTTTTAGGCACAGAGGCCTAGACCTGTCTGACAACAAGGATATTCATGACCTTTTGAAGTCTTTCGAGACCTCGAGGTTCCTCAAATGAGACCTCCATCATGGAATCTGGATGTAGTCCTGAAATTCCTTATGTCGAACACTTTCGAACCGCTTCAGGACAGCGTCTCTTCGAAACCTGACAAGGAAGGCTCTTTTCCTAACTTCTCTTGCGACGGCTAAGAGAGTTAGTGAAAATTCAAGCGTTTAGCAAGTTAATGGGCTTCAAAGGGGACAATGCTGTCTGCTCGTTGAACCCATCTTTCTTAGCGAAGAATGAAAATCCTTCGAACCCTTGGCGAAGACTTTCGAGATCAAGGGTATGTCAAGTCTGGTGGGCCAAGAACCAGAGAGAGTCCTTTGCCCGGTAAGGGCTCTCAAGTTCTACGTGCATAGAACTAAAGAGGTAAGAGTCCCTCAGGTAACCTCTGGTGCTCTGTGAAGAGGCCAGAGTTACCTTTATCGAAGAATGCTGTGGCTTTCTTTCTAAGGGACACCATTCGGGAGGCTCATTCATCTTTCCAGAAGACTGATTTGAGCCTCTTCCGAGTAAAAGCGCACGAAGTACGAAGCCGTCGCTACCTCTCTTGCCTTCCAAAAGAACATGTCAATCAAGGACATCCTTGATTGCACCTTTTGGAGGAGCAACTCCGTCTTCGCCTCACATTACCTAAGGGATGTGAGAACGATCTATGACGATTGTAATGCACTGGGGCCATACGTTTCTGCGGACACAGTATTGGGGTCCGGAAGTAGCTCTTTCCCTATTCCTTAGTTAGGTTTAAGTTAGGTTGTTGTGTTTTTAGGTTGTGGTGAGTCTTATGTGAAGATCTCCCATCCTTTAGTTAGTTTTAAGGGGTTTTGTGTATAGTTGGTCAGGTGGTGGTCAGTTGCTTCGTTGCCCTCATTTGTATGGCCTCGATGATCTTGTCACGCTGAGGTCTCGCACCCGTTGACAGATCATCCAGAGCGCACCAGCACTACAGGTCTCCACCTGGCTGGCAAACTCTGTGATTAAGCAAAAGCAGCCTTACGTGACAGTAATCAC
The DNA here is from genome assembly GCF_015104395.2 of Macrobrachium nipponense. Taxonomy (NCBI): domain Eukaryota; kingdom Metazoa; phylum Arthropoda; class Malacostraca; order Decapoda; family Palaemonidae; genus Macrobrachium; species Macrobrachium nipponense. The sequence goes on from NC_061107.1 coordinate 126,078,183, forward strand.
ATAGTCTACTTTGCAAACAGGTAAGGAACCAAGATGTATATCATCTACTTAATTTAAGTTTCCCAAAAAAATCCTATTCTGTCTCTTCCCACCATCCGAAGGTGGGATTCAGCTATATATATATCTGTCAGGTAAGTGGCATGAACAAAATGTTATTGTTATTATACAATTAAGTTTGTTCATACTTACCTGGCAGATATATATAATTAAAGTGCCCACCCTCCTCCCCTCAGGAGACAGAGGCATTAATAAAAAATATGAATAGAAAATGGGAATGGTTCCTGATATCCGCCTCCCAGCGGCGGGAATGGGTACTACCACCTGGCCGCCCACTGCGTGTGCCGCGAGTTTTGAAATTTCTGTCGGACGTCAGAAAATACAGCTATATATATATCTGCCAGGTAAGTATGAACAAACTTAATTGTATAATAACAATAACATTTTGGTTAACTTTAAACTGATAAAATTTTTGTTTAAATAAAGTAATAATAGTGGTCTTGCAGGCTACATGGACAATAAGTTTTAAAAATGTACTCATGAACTGAGTGCTTTCTTTGGATTGATGTTAGGTTGAAATTAAACAAAATTCCTGCTGTACTAAAGTGTCATTGGTGCATTATGCATTCACCATGGTAGCTAATTATTTTCTTTTTTACTTGCAGTGCACTGTGGTGAAGTAACAGTGGTTCATGCACCATCAACATTAAGGTTTGGATCTGCAAGTACACTTCGAGTATCAAATCTTGATGACATTTTAACTTCGTCACTTGGATACACTCCCAAAGAAGTAGGTTTATAAGTACTTTAAATGGAATCATAACTTTGGAGTTGTAATTTTTTTTTCATATACTATAAGCATGTGTTATTTTGTGATGTCCAGAAATGCAGTAATAATAGAGTTGTCAAACTAATGTCTCACACGTTGGAGATTTTGGAAAGAATAATAGATGGCAAGCTAAGAGTGAAAGTGAGAATAAGGAAATACGTAACAGTTATGATTTATGGAGGGAAGCGGCACAACAGATGGAATATTTTGCATAAGGCAGCTGATGGAGAAATTCAGAGAAAAACAACAGGATCTACATCTGGTATTTATAGACCTTGAAGAGGCCTATGACAAGAGTGCCAAGGCAAGAAATATGGAGATGTTTGAGCGAGAAGATGGTGCTGGAAAAGTATATCAGAATTATTCAGTAAATGTAGAGGAATGTTTATACTAGAATGAGAAGCAGTGTCGGAGAGACAGATGGATTTGAGATAGGAATGGATTACACCAGGGGTCGGTGTAGTGACCAAGGATGTTAGAGAAGCAATGCCATGGTGCATATTATATGGTGATGACATTGTGTTGTGTTCAGAGAGGAGGGAGGAGTTGTAGGGGAGGTTGGAGAGGTGGAGAGCAGCACTGGAGGAAAGAGGAATGAGAATAAGTAGATCAAAAACGGAATTTATGTTCCAGTATTACTGAGAATGGTGGAAATAGCATAAGATTGGATAGGGAAGAAATAAAGAGATTGCAGAAGTTCAAGTACTTAAGGTCCATATTAGAGGATAGTGGAAGCATGGACCAAGAGGTAAGACATCGAATTCAGGCAGGATGGAATAACTGAGGTCTGCATCAGGGGTCCTCTGTGACAAGAAGGTTCCTCTGAAATTGAAGGGAAAGTTTCATAGGACGGTGGTCAGACCAGCTATGTTATATGGAACAGAAACAGCAAGTATGAGGAAAACAGAGAAGAAGATGGATGTAGCAGAAATGAGAATGTTGAGATGGATGCCGGGAGTAGTAAGGGAAGATAGGATTAGAAATGAGTATGTAAGAGGATCGACAAAGGTAGTTGAAATATCAAAGAAAATACAGGACGGAAGGCTTCAATGGTATGGACACCTGTTACAAAGAGAGAAACATCATTTTGGAAGACATATGATGGAAATGAAAGTGTGGGGTAGAAGGAAGAATGGAAGACCAAGAAAGAGATGGCGTGATTGTGTAGGGGAAGATATGTTATGGAAAGGTATTGACGAGAACGATGCACAGGACAGAAATCGATGGAGATGACTCATTCATAAGGGTGACCCCATATAAAAATGGGTTAAAGCTTGGAAGAAGAAGATAAGCATGTGTTATTATAATATTTATAATTTATAATAAATTCACAGTATAATGCCTACGATTTTTACCGAGTTCCCAGAACAGTACAGATTTATAGAGAACCAACCAAAATATCATGAACGTTTGTGTACCTAATCCCACAGAATACAATGTTCTTAAATAAAACAAGGAGTGAGAATGCTGTAGGCATTACTGATCCTTTGTAGGGTATTTTTGATCACCATCTGTGTTCTTTTTTATATTGTCACTTTTAATCAGTTCCTCTGGTTTGGGCCAGCTGAACAAGAATAAAGACATTTTTCTCAGTGGTATGGTTGAAGTGCTCATTGAAATTTCACCAGTAAGATGTCAAAATCATTAAATTGTTTCATCAGTTTATTATTGAATAATAGTAACCCAATAAAGTTCCTGAATAGAGGTGAATTACCAGCGATGAGATAAATTCTACTGTAAAGTAACATTTATATAAGCAAAAGGGATACATGCTCCATATCTTTACAAGGGACAAGTGCATATGTTCTCAGGTTTGGGCCTTTATTATTAATCAGTTATAATTTTATTATTGTACCTAATAAAATATTGTGTCATGTCTAAGACAGCATATTTAAATTTTGTGTTAATACTTGTCCTTGAAGGACATCTAATCTTGTTTTTTGTTTGCAGTCTTCACCATGGAATGGGTTAACCATCACAACTCCATTCTCCCTGCCTACTGCTGCTGTTGTGATAGTAGTTCATGGTGGTGGACTAACTATCAATCAAGAAGGGTCAACATATCCCCTAAAAGAGGACATGAGTATGAAGGAAGCTTTCCAGAGTGTCAAGAGTATTGTTGGATCCAGAGCTCAAAGAGAAACATTGTTTAAATACATCAGTGTGGATGATGAGTAAGTCTTGGGATCTTTGTCAGTGAGTAATTTATTAGGCTATAAAAGAGAAAGTCTAAGATCAAAACTTAGCCAAAATACAACAGATTTTACATACGCTTACCTTTTGACTTTAGATTTGAAGGACTTCTCCATGCCTACATACTGTACTTGGAAAATAGATGTGAACAAATAGATTTTCATCATGGAAATTTCTCTTAAATTTCAGTACTAACTTGTGATTATGTTTATATTATAGCCTCGTGGAAGATGGCCCTCACAGTTTCATTCCAACTACAAAAGTGCTGAATATGTCAGTGGAGCCAGATGCAACTTTGCTTCGTGAATTAGGAACACTCATGAAAACATCCATGACGGTAAAATAAAATTTGTGTAAACTGACAATTTGTTATAAAATTATCTTTTTCTTGGTAAGTTCATTGGTTTGATGATAAGGAATATTATAAACTAAGTATCAATATCTATTCACTCAGAATGAGCTGTTGTTCAGTGCTTTGAAGGAAAATAGTATTTTGTGTTAATATAGCCAGGACGGCTATATATTGAATTTTCCATCATTATTGATGTAACAGTAGTAAGAAATGCCAAGAAGGAATTCTACTTAGAGAAGGTTTAAAGTTCATTACATTCTGCATGCAAGCACATTTGTTTATAACAATTTCTTGTTCACTTTCAAGTATCCTATGAAGTGTTGTCAAAAGTGGAGAGGCCTTGATGGAGTACTAGGAGCAACATTTCCTCAGTTATTCAGTACCTCTGTATTAACAATGTCCAACATATCTGTAATAATGGGGCAGAGAAGTAATTTGACTGTTTACAGGGTGCTACAGGCAGAGAAATTGCCCTGAATTTTCCACTTGTGTCACTCAAAAACATTAATATGAGAATTAAGCCACTGTTTATTTTGGACAATACATTGGCAGTTGTTGGAAATGGACAGACCTGAATGGAAAACCATGATCAATGGTTTTGTAGATGCTTAACACTTCTACAATTAAGAATGTAACAAAATTTCCAAAATTACTAAAGGAAAATAACCAATCATTTGACCTTAGGTTCTTTACCTGGAAGACATGACGTGTTGCTGCCTGTCTAAGAAATTATTGAAGTGAAGACGTATCTCAAATTTGAGTATACGTATAGATAGCCTCATAAACTATTAGGTTGATGACATTTGAAGATGATTTGCTCATTGAGGTTGCTTAGGACTTAGTGGCAAGGACTTTTCACTCTGTAGGGTGTTCTTGTTAATAGCTTACTGACTCTTGCTGGTCATCCTCGTTCTCCTGAAACAGCACCAGGCCATAATTTTTGCTACAACCATCACTGTGCTGATCTTTTTAGATCATTACTGACCAGAGTACTTATGTAAATGGCATCTCTAATACTAGTATATATAGGGCAGAATTTAGTAGCTATTGTGCAAAAGATGCATGGTAATTTTTCAATTTCCAGATGACACAAGTAAAGAACTAGATTGTTACTATTATTATCGAGTTATTTGAAAAGACTACCCAGTCACACTGAGGCCCACCAAACAAATTTAATAGTAAATGGAAATAGAATAAGGTACAGTAAAATGAAAGAATTTAGACACATGCCTAATTTTTATTTGCAGATTAACGAGATTACAACCACATCTCATGGAGGTCAGGATGTCATCTTCATGGAGCTAAATGCTTTAGCACCTTTGGTCAAAGTGTATGGCATCAACTCAGCAAAGGTTTGACTTATTTATTTTTTATTTTCTAATCAATAGTACTGATTAGCTGGTATGAAGTAGAAACAGTTAAGTGTTACCCTATCGATCTTTAATTATACTGTATTTAGACTTGGGCAGAAATTTTATATTAGTGTAAGTCATGTAAAACAAAATTGTTATGGTTGCTTTGCTCATGCATAATACAGAATAGAATTTATGGCTTCTCATTATATTTTTATCAATGAATTATTATTTCCTTTGTTTGTTTTTACCTATTTGGGTTTTTGATGAATAATTTTACTTTAAAGCAGTAACCTGGAAATATTCTTTTTGTATTATATCTCTCAGGTTTAGTATTCAATAAGCATTTTTAAATATGTAACTGACCTGGCAGTTATATACATAGCTATATTCTCTGACGTCATGACGTCAGAGAATATAGCTATGTATATAACTGCCAGGTAAGTATATTTAAAAATTTATCTTAAAATAAAAATATCATTTTGTGGTGATGTGCTTCTTTTTTATCCATAAGGTTAAGGAGGCAATTGATGTGGTAAGAAATCAGCTGGTTAGAGTGACAGATGTTATGCGCCATGCTTATAATGACCAAGTTCTGGTTGCATCAACAGTAGTCGACCAGCTTCAAGAGCTTTCCCGTCCGTCTCGTTCTATTCTTCAGTCACGAGCTGCTGTAAGTATTATTTATTTTTATGAAGCAGCTTAGTACTTGAACTTATCCAGGGTTTTTGTTTATTCATATAAAATATAATAGTTGAGTTTGTGATATTGTGCAAGCTCATTCATGGTTCAGTTTTTAGAATTACCCCTGTTAGTGTTTCCTTGTCATGAACTACCCCTTACCCTGTGCTGCACTAGATTTAGAAATATATTATTTCAGGTACAAAACTGGTAGACTTGGCTGTTGTACAGAGTAAAGGGTAATGAATTCTTGTGCCATAGCATATTCACAGTAGCAAGGAGTGTTTATTGCTGAGTCCTTACTTAAGTGTTTAAACTTAAACTTATTTACAAGGTTATTAGCATCATACAGATTTTATGATTAATTTGCTTTATAATCCATGGTCATCACTTGTAAATAAATATCTGAAGTCCAGCTTGCATGAGAGGTCCTGATTTAGGCCCTCCACAAACAAGAATGAGGACAAAGTTTTCAAAATCCAGAGATCCTTGAAAAATTTTAGATAAGAAGTATCAAGAGGGCAATGAACTGATTATCCCCAAGACCTATTCTTGCCAGTTTACCATTACCAAGAACCTTGAAGGAAGCGCTCAGTTGTATCAATCTCCACTGCAGTGAAGTTCACTGAAAAGAAGGAAACTGAATTATAACTGCTTGTATGGAATGGCCATTAGCTTGTTTTATTATTTGCTGAGCTTCTCTCAGACATTCGTAGTTCAATAGCTGCAAGAATTTCTTGTCTTATTGGTCATCAACAGATAAAAATCAATTTTGGTAAATTTGCATTTGATGGATCGCTCTTCGGCTTTCCTGCTAAAAACCTTTTGCTGGTATAGAAGCTGTTTTGTTAATGGAAAGGAAAATATGTAGATTTGACTTCTATAGGCAAGTAGTAAGTTACAGATAATTTTTAGATATTTACTTTTACTAATTGTTGCAGCCTCCCATGGACTTGAATTTGGCATCTGAGTATTCTTCTGACTACCCAGCTGTCTTCAACATTGTCCTATGGATCTCCCTCATTCTGATTTTCTTCATTGCATTTACTTCATTTGCTATGGCAACCATGGATCCAGGTCAAGACTCTATTATCTACAGAATGACAAATCCACGCATGAAGAAAGACAGTTAAATGTACTTTTGTTCTGTCCTAGCACAAAACTAGTGAAGATATTAATATTAGTATACCAGGTTGTAGAAGATAGTAGGTGTTTATTTATAAAATTTTTGGTTTTTAGTAATTGATCAGCTGTTAATTAAGTACAGTACTTTTTCCATTTATAATAGTGAATGAAGTTCGAACTTAGATCAGATGATTATTTGAACAGGAGAACCACAGCATAAATGAAAGTTTGAACTTAACAAAAAATTGGGTACTGCATTGATGCTTGGTAATGCTATTATAGATTAGTTTTGTGATCAATTTGCAGTATTTTTAAACCCTAAAATCTGTGAAATTCAGACTGATTTGTTTATACATGTAGAGAAAGTAGTTCTTTGTGTGTATTTATTTGAAAATAATATTGTTAACAAGAGACACTTAGTGGGCTGTAGTACAGCATTAAGAATATTTTGTGCTTTTAAAAGAATTCCATTAATCAAGAAAATAATTTTTTTTTAATTGCTGTTGAAATTCATGTTTTCATCATGAGTGTAATTAATTAGCACCATAATAATTTTAGTTCTTTGGTATATCTGCAATGAGAGTTTGTCTAACTGCAAACGAAATTTTAATTAACAGAAAGACCCCTATGACTATTCAGTTTAGTGTGTTAATATTCCTTACAGCATCTAAACTGCATTTGTGGCAGTTGTTATATTCATAAATTTTTTATTCAAGATACTTTATATTCAGTTTCAAATGTTGAATTATGAGGAGTAAAGTTGGTTGACTGACTGTTATTGGCAGAAGGGTCTTCAATAAGATCTTCAAAAGTAATACTGGTTTGCTATTATACTGCCAATCTTAAAGCATACATTCCATCATATGTCAGAAGTAAGTGTGTTTTTCTTGTGATGTCATAATTATACAGATGGCTAATAGTGAGATGTGTATTGTATTAAAATATTGTATATTATTTGTTTGTATATAAGCTTGTGTAATATGAGCGCAATGGTTAATTATGGAATAAAGTTATATGAAATTATGCTAGGATTTTGTTTACCCAATAGAATTTAGTTAAGATCATAATCAGATTTTATGTAAGCAGGTAAATTTTATTTTTACTTAAGGATCATATTAAATGACTAAGAAGAAAATAAAAATAGAAATATTTTTGTTATAATTTCCCACATTTCCACAAATGATCACACCTTTAGTTTGGTAGTCTATATGATTCATAATCAATGACTTGGTCATAATCCAGATTGAGCTCTTATTATATCTTGATGCCTGTCAAAAATTATAAGACTTTGCTTCATAAACATTCACGTTCACAATTTGCCTGTGCTCTTTAACCTCTTTCATCATCATCATCATCCTAGCAGTAAATGACATTGTAATCGGCTACCAGTCAGGATTAAAAATATCTACTTGGTTGAATTCATTATGTACTACATCCCTGTAGGAGTGTAGTGCCGTCAGTGTGCTCATGTGATAGTTCTCTGTACAAAGTACTAAAGGGCACTGCCGTGTAACTTCAGCTCCTTAGCTGGGCCTGCTGTATAGCCTTCCACTTTACCTTCCTTCCCACGTCCTTTCTGTAGCTTTACTGTCCAACCGCTCTATCACTTCTAAAACTAGAGCACCTGTGGTTTTTTTCCCCAAGTCTACCTTTGGATTCTTGTGCTTCATCTCTGTATTGTTGTCCAACTCCCTTTTTTCACTGTCTCAAGAGCTGAATGGCTAAAAGGGCTCTACAGCATTAAACAAAATAATAATAATCTCCATAAACATTTTTATATTGGCTTTACACTTCAGGGGTAACACATGACATGAGTTCACTCTATTCTTCTCTGCCTTGTACTTATTCCAGCTGAATTCCCACCAGGTCTAGGCCTTAATCTATGCCATTGTTCCATGATTTCCTTGTCTCATACAGATCTTCATCCTGCTGCTTCCAAGTCAACTGATTTTTGAACCAACGGTTCCTCATCCCTTCTCATCACATGTCTAAAGCATCTAAATATTTGAGATCTCAGTCTTTGTTTCCACCCTGATATCACATCTCTCCTCCAGTGCCGTATTGGTGATGTGATAACTTCCCATTGCAATCCATCACGAATCTTGCCTTCCTTTGGTCACATCTTTTCAAAATTTTCCTTGTTGGTGCCACTGTTTCTGCAACTTTTAGTGCCTTATGTACTCAATGAATTATATGCAGGGGCAGGATAACATTATCCTCAATTTGTAAATTATGTTGTAGTACTTGGTACTGTATTTTGCCTCCAGTCTTCATTATGTTTCTTCATTATAAGTTTTCCTTACTGTCTCTTCAACAGGGACTTGATCCATTAAAATTATGAGATGGAGATTATTATAAATTGGAAGTGCTGTGTCATGCTGTGAGTTAATATTCCTCCTGGTGTCAGGTGTACATATAACTAATACCACATTCCACATTTATCCTAGAGATTATAAATCTCAAGTTTGCTTGGGTTGGTGAGTGCTTATGAACTTATACCATCAACCTCCAAAAATCGTTCCCTTTTCATGTATTCTTTAATCTTAAATAATAATGATCATCTGTGAACCTTGAAGGAGAAAGAATGGTTTGGTTGTCAGCTTTAAACTTCAGTAATTCTTTACAGTATTTCGAAATATTCTCCAGATTGTAGTTCAAAGCTTCCCAGTTTTCAAGATGCTTTAGGAATTCAAGTTGCATTAACAGAACTTTATTTGCCATGATTTTCCTTGCACCTAAGTGCCACATTTTGATTTTATGGAGGGCCGAATACAAAAACGCCTTTAGTATACTTTCACATTTCTGGTCTGATTACAGAAAAAGTGTGCACTGGAACGAAATATGGTAATGTCATTTTTTTTATGCAGTATCATATTAAAGGTCTCGCAATGTTCTCATATCTTCCTCTCTCTGTCTTTGGATGACCTTTGTAACATTTACAAGGGAGCAAGTAGTAGCAATAATTATGAAGTGGTAGGACACACGGGGTTCCAAGAAAACGTGCTTAATGTCGGAAGCGCCTCATGAAACCCATTTTTCTTCCAGACCATCAGCAATTGATTCCAAAGAAAATACTCTTGATATGTTTTAAAGAACTGATGAATTGGAAGGACTATAATAGTTGTAATAGAATACAGTAGTTAATAGGTCTCTTCCTTTGCTTCCATCTTAACAGGTTTTGTGGCCACAAAAACTCATGTCTGCAAGTAAACAAATGTACTGTGTAGGAATTTCAGCAGGGGTGCATCTCCTTAACCTATTTACGCTGTTCAGTGGTACTTAATTGGAAAACTCTTCTCTTCATCATCAAGCACTTTTAGAACATGACATCTGGTTGAAACCTCTAGCCCACTAATTGAGAGTAATTTGACTTGTTTTAAATTGCTAGTCCCAATCACTGAGGTTTTAGGTGGTTTACATTTTTAGTGTCTCCTTTTTCTTCTGAATGTGCATAAATATTCAAAGATGATCACATGGAGCCTCATGTTCCTTAGGTCTAACAGGTAATGACTTTGTTACAACTTTAGTGCAAAGAAAACTCTTAGGTTACTGAGCAACCATATTTCCATTCCTCGCTATCAAATTAGCTTTCAGCAGTTTATTTTCTATGATGATGTCCGTGCTCTTCATTATAATAAAGTCAATGTGTATCTCAGTTTCCCTACTCTTGTATGTTATCAGCATCTCTCTTGGGATTGATAACATCCTAAGACTGGTTTCCCTCCTTGATTTCTTTCTCCTAAGCTGCATCTACCCATAATATCCTGGAAGCCAGCAGTTCGTTCTTGTGTGGCCATTTAGATGTCTCTCTGACTGTAGTTCAAATGAACAACAACTGCAAAAAGTTCTGAAACTCATAAAGAAAAGAGGAGCTAAAGGTAGCATTACAGTCTATTGACGCTGAGGCACCTCAACAGAACATGAATGCTGACTAGTTGTGGTATTTGTTGTTAAAATTAAGTTTATGGAAGATACCCAAGGAGGACAACGTAAAAGCACCATACAAACAAACAAACAAACCAAGGAGGATAAAATATAACCAGCACTGTTAGGAAAAGGAAATCACCACTCTGGCAATTTTTAGAAGGTAAAATTCCCGGGAAATTGCTCATGGTCAGAAAGGAGAACAGTATTTCAGACGTTAAGCTAATCATCGCGTCTTTCCTATTTTCATATAATCTATCACATAAACGTGTAGTAAAGTGTCAAATAATGTGGAGGTAAAAAGCGAAAACATTAATTAAAGTAGCTGAGCTTTCGTAAATTTATACTGCTGAAGAAAAGTATGAATCCATTAAGCAATAACCCTGCTCACGAATACTAAGCATAAATTGAGGGCAGGATTAGCGGTTAACAGATTCACACATTTCTTTAACAGCACAAAAACACGAAACTCAGTGACATGAAATGAATTCTTTACTAAGATCTGGCATCGTAGGGTAACTAGGTCACGAAGAACAATATTGGTAGAATATTTTTTATCATTTTCAGGTTAACCTTCTTGCTAGATCACCTCTTTCATAAAAGTAAACCAGAATTTCTTCTTTTTCTATTTCCTTTCATCTACGCGAGAACTAAATTTTCTCTCAAGATTTCCTATGTATTTGCATTATAATTCTTACACGTCATGTGTCAAGGTTTCACTTCGCTAATACACTTCTATTCACATAAGTTATGTACAGCACATGTTAATCTAAACCTTAATTTTGAGTATTTCTCACATTCATCGAGTCTCTCTCCGGAAGTATCGCGTTTCTTTTAATGCGCAAGCCAACTTGTTTTGTTCAAAATTGGAAAAGAGTTTATTTTCTCATTCTGGTTATCGTCATGTGTAGCATTTACGGCACAATGTCTTTAATATTTTATGAACTCTCTCTCTCTCTCCTCTCTCTCTCTCTCTCTCTCTCTCTCTCTCTCATTATATTTGTAACATGCTGTCAAACTTTTCCTCCATTTTTTCTATCATAATTAAATGGCCTGTATGCGCTGCCTGAAAATTTCTTTGCATGATCTTTTGCTTTTTAATCATTATCATATTTTCATATGGGCGGTCCAACAAATTTCTTTTTTTTTATACTTATTTGCTCTCTCTCTCTCTCTCTCTCTCTCTCTCTCTCTCTCTCTCTCTCTCTCTCTCAAAACCCTAGAAACTGGAAGCAACATCGACACCATCTTTCTTGACTTTGTTGGAGTCTTTGGTAAAGTTGATCAAGTCACATGCAGTAAGGGCAAAGCGACTCGATTGGGTGATCCATAGGACGGGGTACTATCCAAACCAGCGCCATCTCATCCGGTATTCCACAGGGAATAGTCCTTTGTTCAGTTCTGTTTATGATATTGAAAGCAACTTGCAATAATCATTTACATCTTCATACTTCATACACTGAGGTTTCTTTATTGTGTCTCTTCAATAAGAAGTTAAGTATATCTTAGTTTTACCAGACCACTGAGCTTGACAGCTCTCCGTGGGCTGGCCCGAAGGATTAGATATTTTTACGTGGCTAGGAACTAATTGGTCACCTAGCAACGGGGCCTACAGCTTATTGTGGAATCCGAACCACATTATATCGAGAAATAAATTTCTATCACCAAATAGAAATTTCTCCGATTCCGCGTTTGCCGAGCCGAGATTCGAACTTAGGACCACCAGATTGGTAACCGAGCGCGAAAACCACCCGTCCAAAGAGGAACTACAAACGGGTTAGAAATAAGTTAGCCTTTGCTTAGGTGCAATAAAGCAATATGATCTTCGTATTAATGGAGCCAAATTTGAACATATCCGCTTTAGTAATGAATCACGCAATATTGCTCGCTATCTCGATCCAAAAGGAAACGCTATGAAGATAAAACCGTAGGTCATCGACTTCTGAGTTATCTCGCCTCTGACAGACTATTTATAGCATAGTCAGCTCATACACACAGATTCATAGTTAAATGCCTTTAAACAGTGGGCATGGGTACTGGGAAGATATTCAAAAGCGATATTTGAATGCCATGTGTAGCCTACTGCATTGTGTATTGCCTTCATTACCGTGCTATGCTGAAAGAAGTGAAACAAGTAGCCTTCAACATTGGCACGATTACTTTGCAATATTTTCCGGGAAAGTTGACAACAAATGGAAATTGAAGTTCGAACCTACAGAAGGGAAGGAATCTTTCTAGTTTTATTATAAAGTATTTTTAACAAGTATTGTCCAACTATTATCTCTCTCTCTCTCTCTCTCTCTCTCTCTCTCTCTGTCAGTGTTACTATTCTCGACACAGCATCACTGCGTAAATTGTGTTTTTTTTTTTTTCACAATAAAAACTAAGTTATGATCGGTAACGGTTTGTAAGACAAACCATTCTGCAGATGTGGTAACAGTAGATTTCCGTTTTATATTGCCAAATGGTGTAATTTTTCTGTTTCATGGCGATGATTTTTATGACTTCTCTGTAGTTTCTTTTAGTTTAATGCACTGCTGATACTTACAGCGAGCATATTTCTTAAATCACCCTAATCCCTAATGTTATAGGTCATTCAAATCTTCGTATTATCTTTCATTAAGCTCATTTTGATTAAAAAGGTAACTTTTTTTTCACGGGGGAAGAGCTAAAGTTTTTTTCACTGCAGGGAAAGATAAAATGAAAAAGATTTCATTTGCTAGGTGATAACAGTATTGCCTCCTAAGTATGCAATTATGAAGTTCAAGAAATACACAGAAATGTAAAAAGATTCCATATTCTAGAAGGAAAGAATGCCGAGGCCTGATCGAACCAGTTTACGTAAAAAGTTGCGAAGTTTATTTGATGGGACAGTCATATTAAGATTGGATGAATCCACACAGGATAGTGTTACTTGTATCTTATTTGAGGTTATTCAAGTAAGAACTGAAAGAAACTAGAAATAAACGTAACGTAATAAAGAATGAGAAAAGACCACCACACAAGCATATCGTGAAAATCATAAATAAGAAAACATGTAACATTACTTCAAAAAAGTTGCATACTTATTCACATTATGAGAAATACATTCTGACCAGCGTAATAGCATAATGAAAAATGGATGATTGTTGAGCTTCATAATATCAGACTATATCTGCTTCCCAGACGGGTCGATTATGTTTGCCATAATCTAGTTCCCCGATTTTGAAGTAATGTAAAGTATGAAAAACATCATATCTAAATTTTCATGCCTTTGCTGTATTCTTAAAATCAGTCAGTCAGTATGATCTATTAAACATCCAAGAATTTAGTTCGCGGTGGTAAAGTCTGGCTTGTACCTGACTTCAGTGTAGGTTAGGCTCGTTAACAATGCAGTGAATATTGCAGAAGTATCCCGGCCGCATTTTTCCGAAGCTTGATTCTTGTCCTAAGCATAAAATAGTGATGTCACTACATAAATATTTGCCAAATACTCACTTGCTATTCATTTACCTACACTGATTTTCTTCTGTCTTCAGCTTGTATTACTGTCTGCTTATTCTTCCCATCTTCTACTTCTAATCTTCTGAATTATTTATTTTTATCAAATAGCATATCAGAAGTGCCCTTTATTTGTTCGTGACTGTCTCCGAATTTATCAAGCAAACCCTTTAATATATATATATATATATATATATATATATATATATATATATATATATATATATGTGTGTGTGTGTGTGTGTGTGTGTGTGTGTATGTAGTTCTCTCTCTCTCTCTCTCTCTCTCTCTCTCTCTCTCTCTCTCTCTCTCTCTCTCTCTCTCTTTCAGATGACTACCGATGCTGCCATCTTTAACCCAATCAAAATTCTTTACAGCAATAGTGTTATTCATTTAGTATGATACACGAAAACTTACGAAATCCTTATTAACTCTAAACATGTCATAAGCTACTTGAAATAGAACAGCTTTATGTAATGCATTTCTTTCTGTCTCACGCACCATATGTTGCTGATATTATTACTGACAATTTTACGACAATGATGCATATAAAGTAAGATATACAGTACAGGACGAGCATTCAACTCAACGCAACATTTAGCTGAAAATTGATGGCACACTCGCCTCCAAAGAAAACATATTAGATGTCCTTTTGTTTTGTTTTATAGCATTTCTCCTTCATTTCCTTTAGAACTATATATCTGCTCATAAAACTATGAACACCAACAAATCAGACAGCAGGGGCTATAACATAAACTCTCTCTCTCTCTCTCTCTCTCTCTCTCTCTCTCTCTCTCTCTCTCTCTCTCTCTCTCTTCCCTTCTTCGGAGCTGTTTTGTTATATTAGCCGCGACTGTAGAGTCAGAGCCAGAGGAAGTGATAACGGAAGAGTGGCCGTTTTCATTATTTGTTGAACCTTCAGCATCATCTAACTGTCTTCATACATTTAATCTTATTATGGTGTCACCTCCATACTTTACTTTAAAAGTGTTATGAAAAGGCTGATAAAAGAATTTCTTATATAATACTCCTTTTCTTAAGTAACTAGCTGGTCGTTGGTTGCAAATCTAATATGCAACAATGAATAGTGGTGGGGCATGCATAAGGCCATCACCGAAGTGTGACTATACCGTAAGGGAATTTAATTTCTTGGGTCAGAGCTTAACCCAACGAAACTCACCATTTACTATTCGCAATTTACCAATATGATAATAAAGCATAAAGAAATAACAGCAATAAAAAGTCACCACATTTCTCTCCGGATAAGTACAGCTAAGTTTTCCTTTTCCACCATATTCTCCAAATATAGATTGGTCTACCATTTAGCAACCATTCCGCCTCTGCTAACGCTAGCACATTAGCAAAATATCATCGCCTTAAGTATATCTTAGTTTAACCAGACCACTGAGCTGATGAACAGCTCTCCTAGGGCTGGCCCGAAGAATTAGATATTATTACGTGGCTAGGAATCAATTGATTACTTAGCAAGGGGAACTACAGCTTATTGTGGGATCCGAACCACATTATATCGAGAAATGAATTTCTCATCACCAGAAATAAATTCCTCCGATTCCGCGTTGGCAGAGCGGGTAGCGACCTCGTCTTAGATCCAAAGGATAATGATATTTCGGAATTCATGTGTAGATGCTAGTAATATCTAGGAACAGGTGTGCAAATGATAGTGATATCTTGGGGTAGATGTGAAAATGATAGTGGTATCTGGATAGAGATATGCAAATGCTACTTATATGTGGGAATCGAAGCATTGTATGATGTATTTTGCAACTTCATTGGCAAACATGAGTTACTCGAGAATGAGACTTCTTTAATATATGTTCAGATCTATAACGGCATGAACTGATTTCTCTCTCTCTCTCTCTTTCTCTCTCTCTGTTCCTTCGATATTTTTGGTATTTAGAATATATTGGTTCGCGATCAGGGTAACCAGGGAAGTTCAACTCTCCTTCCTTTCAAATGTGAGTTCCACACTTATGGAAATACCAGTGGCTAGCATAGCGGACATACGTATCTGTGGGGCTGCGTGTGGCAGTTTGATGATCTAAGACGTTATAAAATGGGTGTAAGTCTTTTCGCGGGGTGGGACGTCACCAAAGACCTGTGTCCTCAAAACTTGAACTGTTTCATAGAAGCTGTGCCGGGACCTTTCCCTGTTAATTTCATCTACATTCTGTTT
>NC_061107.1:126099309-126106809 GCF_015104395.2 Macrobrachium nipponense
TGGTTAGAGAGAGAGAGAGAGAGAGAGAGAGAGAGAGAGAGAGAGAGAGAGAGAGAGAGAATGTTATACTGAAAACGCGGGACAAAATTTACTGCTAAATATATTCAACATTAATGCGAGTTGGAGAATACAAGGTAGGAAAAAGAAAATAAAAGGAAATATTATCATTGTAGGGGACGTGTCCAGTGATATGTATCATTTAATTCCGAAAACAGAAAATAAACGATTAGTTGCGTTTCCTCAAACTCTGTAGCGTTGTGCCCAATATAACTGACTCACTGAAAATGGCAGGTGAATGTAAGAAGATACTAAGAAGTCATCTCTTTCACTTCCACAGCAATGGTAGTTATGGGAGAGTACTCAAATAAAAAAAAAAGCTCTTAGGGGAAGGAAAATGTATGATGACATAAGCAATCTAGTGTAATCTTTTGGTAAATGAAGCTGGGAATTACAGAGAGAGAGAGAGAGAGAGAGAGAGAGAGAGAGAGAGAGAGAGAGAGAGAGAGAGAGAGAGAGAGAGAGAGATAGTTTAGACTCATTTAAATGTATAATGAGTACACTATCTAAAAAATATCATTTAGTAATACATGTAAAACAGCAATCCTGTTGTATTTGATCAACCAAATCTGTGCTTACATCAAGGAAGCCTTGCTCTGAAGGGTTCTAGAAAGGGAACAAGAAGCTCAGCGTGAAAATCCTTCTTAATTCTTCCTCTGTGATGACTTTAAAACCACTTGATGTCGAGAGTCACTGAAGTCCTGTTTCTCTTCTGGGAATCTCGAATGAGATCAGCTAATGTGTGCGAACTTTTCCACAACGTTATAAAGAACCAAAATCAGAGGCCCATGTGGACCATTCGGAGGAAGGCGTGCTGTGCTGACCTGCCCTAACCCAGTGATTATCCAATTAAATATAACCCTTCGTATTTACCTCCCACTTAATCCAGTGCAAGTCAGGTTGGATGCTTTCGGTTAACTGAGATTAATTTAAACTCCTTGGTTCAGTAGCACTTCCTTCATCAAAATAACATTAGCGACATAAGAAAAGGGAAAATTGGAAAAGTTCGACGAATGAGACACTCCCAAATTTTGGAAATGGAAAAGAAGGTATGGAGATGGAAAACGTAATCTCCAAATACTTCCCTCATATTAATTGATTTAGCACCTTTTCCTATAACTTGTCTCACTTTGCAGACTGATTTCCCTTTGGAGCCCCTTTGGGTTAGATATTCTGTTGACTTTGTCCATAAAGCTTTTCAGCTGAAGATTTAAAGAAAGAGAGAAGAGAATGGCTTGGAATTAATGGCTGGCGAAGAAAAAATTGAAGTCCTATAGGGTATGTAAGTTAATTTGCAATTACTAAATCGAAGTTCAAAAAATGAAGTTGAACTAAATACGGTCATCTAAAATTTTCTGTCAGTCTCAAGTTAAAATCGTGCCATACAGATAGCTTTTTTTTTATCACTGGATAAAAGACAATGAGATGAGGCCGAAGCGAAAGCAACTTTAAGTAATTTGCAGTCGATCGAAGAATTTTCATTCTTAACACTGCTGACTGAAAAATCAAGTGCACCAAGAAGAGTATAAGATATCAGGTATCATTCCGAAGCTTCTGGAGTCTGGCTGTGTGTGCTTTTCATGACTGAAGCGTAAACAGAGAAGAATGAAGGTTATATTGTAGTTATACTCGTATAGTTTCAACTTCAGGTGGCATTGCATTTTTCGAGTTGGCTGTTGCATTCTTGAAAGTAATCTCTTTAATGTAACGATGGTCACGAATTAATAAGAGAATGTCATGTCATTAATAAAGTTATTTCGGATTCTGAGAGATTATGGGTGATCACACCACTACCCAAAGGCAAGTAGGCAAGCAGGAAAAAATATCAAAATTTTGCAAATAGCACAAACTTTGGGAAAAATGGACTATGGCAGGCTGTGGATGAAATCTTTAGATCTTACTCTTGAAAAACAACAAATTCAGTGAATAACAAACATGAAAATAAGAAAAAAAAAAATTGTTGAGAGTTGACTGCCGATGTATATAATGAATCCATAAATGAATCCAATATACTCATTTCAATTGGCATCTTAGCCATTATACTGTTCAATATTATTAACACGAAAGTGTTTCGGGTACTTTTCGTAAAGGCTGGCATAAGAACGGTGACAGGCTGTGAAGTCCTAATCCCAGAGTTTACGTAACTGCGAATTCTGATTCCAGGAATCGGTTAACATGAATTTGGTAATCCGTGAGGTTGACTAACTATCTGTGAAATTACTCATAACAATTACGGTGTAGCGAATGATTTACAGCATTTCAAATGACGTGATGACTTATTTTATTTTCGAAAGACAGTTCGTGTTTGGCACTTTCGTTGCCTTTTTGTACTCTAATTAGATAACGTATCTCCTTATCGATAATCATTCCGGTAACCGCTACAACTTTTCAGCTTATATACTGATGAGAACTTAAAAAAGAATTTACTCTTAATTCATGGTTAATTTATATGGAAATATCATTTATGGTGCCTTTAAGAGAGAGAGAGAGAGAGAGAGAGAGAGAGAGAGAGAGATGAGATGAGAGGAGAGAGAGAGAGCTTATGAATTATGAATTGATTAGTAACGGTATATGTATATATATATATATGTATATATATATATATATATATATATATATATATATGTATACATATATATATATATATATATATATATATATATATATATATATATATATATATATATATAGTTCAGGTCGCCAGAAATATTTCTTCAATGCTAACCATCAAAGTTTCTTTCACTCTCGGGGAAGGCCACGTCATACTGGTATCTAAATCAGCTTCATAAGTAAATAAATAAGTAAATAAGTAAAAAAATAAATAAGATCTGAAAACCGTACTAAGTCCCACGCGTTCACGAAGCCACTTGAGGAGAAAAAAGCGGTAAAAGAAATTTGATTTTCCAGATGGTCCTAAGAATGCATTTCCTTCCCAGATGCCGAGGCAGAATAGTAGTGCGCATCATGTCAACAAATGGTAACATTGAATGAAAACAATTATTCATGAGTCATTTCCTTCCTGAGAATTAAAGATAGAAATAAGTTTTTCATGCTTGACTGAATCCATACACAACCATTTCAGCCAGATCACTTTATTGTCGTATCTCTATTCCAGGAAAAATTGATAAATAGTCATTAAGTTGGCTGTTTTGGATTAAGACGTCTGTATATCCGTGAAAACATTTGTAATAAGGCAGCCATGAAGTGTGGCACGAAATGAAGAGGAGGAGGAGCCTGGTGTGGACCTTTGGGTTCTTTACAACCAAAACATCGATCTGTTAGACTATGCCCACTGGAACTCCGAAGTAGAAAAGCAAAATAAATAGAAAGATGATGACACGCGTGCAAACAGACACACACACACACACACACACACACACACACACACACACACACACACACATATATATTATATATATATATATATATAATAGAGAGAGAGAGAGAGAGAGAGAGAGAGAGAGAGAGAGTTTCATAATTATGAGATGAATCTATTCGCGTTAAAAATTGCCTAGCGCTTGATAAAACCAAAGAAAAAGACAAGAATCGCTCATTAGTATCAAAATACGGAAAAGATTTTGGCCTTATGTCGAATAAAGTTGTAAAAGTAATCTTCAGCATAACAGCACTTTAACACTTTTCATTCAAGGTATAAGTAATTTTTTAACATACAAATGTCTCAAGTGGACCTTTCGGAGTAATTACTTTAGGCGTCGGCTTGTTTGTGTCTGAGCGTTTTCCTAAATCTTGCCTCATGTCCTGATGTAGGCGTAAAGTAAAAGTGACGAACGTTTACGAATATAATTTCCGTTGCGTATATTCTCTTAATTTAGCCGACAATGTCAAGGTTCTCCTTGGAATACAAAGAGGCAGAAATTGTGCCACCCTGAGCCAAAGCAGCAATCGAGGTTGAGGGCGGTAGACAAAACAGTGAAAAAAAGAAAAAAAAAAGAACTCAAGACAGAGGAACGCGTAGGGAATTCACGAGTGGACGTGATCTTCTCGCTTGACTCTGATTACAAACGACCTAGCAGATGGCATGCCCTAATATGGAATAGGGCCAACGAGAGGAAGCAAGACAACAGACTCGGATGCTATTCCCGGTTCCGTTAATTCACTCCTCCTTCCTCTGTGACGTGCTGTGACATCACACAGCATCATCGTGATGATGTCATGAGCAGAGGTCTGTTCGGGCGTGTTAATCTGCTCGCAATACGCTCACACGAGAACTGCAGATTGGTAAAATAAAATCTCCACGGGGGTTTACAAGTCCTAATTCCACTAACCCTTCTATCTTTTTTTTTAAAGTGTTCTTGTAGTTTGGTTGATTACGACTGATAATAATGCTGAGCCGTATCATCACTGATCAGGTCAATTCAGTCATGAAGTGTGATGATTTTGCTTTTATTATGATAAAGGATAAGTTTTTCCAAACCTCTGAACTTAACAATGAAGTGTGATGAAGATGATACATATGCTACACAAAACTATCAGAAAATATTTTAATTTTATTTGAATAGGGAAGAAGGATTTCTTTACAATCAAATGCTGCTGTTTCTAAATAATCCTAAAAAGAGCCATACTGATTTGCAAGCCAACACACTTTATATTAAGAGAGGGTGTCATAGCACTAAGTTATAAGCATGGTTCTAAATGCATTTATGAATAGATTCCGGCCAACTCATATACAAATACAGTATAAACCAAGATAAGCACGCAATAAAACATAGTCGACAAAATGTAATAAAAGCTGGTCATTGGGCTACTGATCAAATATACAGATAAACTGTTTTATCATCTTATCGTTTAAATAAGAATTCTTTCTTTCTATTGTTTAAATCCTAAGTTGGAAACCTTTAGGAACAGAGTCAACAGACATAAAATCAGTCTGCAGAGAAAGACAAGGGAAAGGAAAAGGTGATAAGTAAATATATATAATGGAATATTATAAAATAACATCTATGCACCAGAATTCAGGAGACGTCAGCAGAGAGCAGGAATGAATTTGCTCCATTCTTAAAGATTTGGATATCACAAGGTCCCACAGCCAAACCAAGTGAACTATTCCAAATTTTCATGGAATAGTTTACCTACAGAAAAAATTCATTCCACAACCAAACCAAATTTTCATGAAATAGTTTACCTACAGTAAAGATAATCCCACAACCAAACCAAATTTTCATGAAATAGTTTACCTACAGAAAAGATAATCCCACAACCAAACCAAATTTTCATGAAATAGTTTACCTACAGAAAAAATCATCCCACAACCAAACCAAATTTTCATGAAATAGTTTACCTACAGAAAAAATCAGCCCACAACCAAACCAAATTTTCATGGAATAGTTTACCTACAGAAAAAATGAGCAAGTATTGAGGAGGAACTGGAAAAGGCCAGCAGTATAAAGCATCGTTGTTAGCGACTGCCGCCTGTATCTGTGCGTGTGATGATCGCCAGAGGATGTCAACACTTTAGAGATGACAGTCGACTTATTAAGGTATTGATCTATGCGATTCGGTTGACCTTGCCTGGCCAGGAATAAGGCTGGTTTTGTCGGTAAAATGAGGTTAGATTTTATTGATGTGGACAAAAATAACTACCATAAGAATACACACGCACACGCACAGACGTATATTATATATATGTGTGTGTGTGTGTGTGTGTGTGTGCATGTACCGACATCATTGCACTCAAGAAAGAAAAAAAAATCCGGAAAAGAAGTCACACTGATCAGACGATCGTTGTCGGTCAGGACAACAAAGAACCGAAACTATGATTAGCGGTGAAATTAGCGTTACAGTTGATCTCCGAAACCATTTGCAAAACTCTCAAATACGTCGGCGAAAAAGGTCTGATTATGGCACTGGGAAAATACAAGCCAGTTCTTCTGCCTTGAAGATAAGTGGTTTGTTTTATTCAATTCTGGAGCGCCTTTAGATAGAGTGTCTTCATGGAATGCTTACGGGCTAAACTTAGAAAACCAAACCAAAACGTTGCAAGATATGTTTCACCCATTCTTGAACAAGGAAAACTCTGGAAGGCAGGGGACTTTACCCTTTCCAAGAGGGCTTTGTGATATCTTGCAAATCTCTAGCTAACTTGCTAGTGATGTTAAGTGAAAATTTGCAATATCATACATTTTTATTAATAAGTTGAATCAAGATGGTCTGGAGCACTTTTTTTTTTGTTTTGCTGTAAACAGCAAATGGGTGCATGTCATCAGCACTAATCACCTGTTAAATTTAAGCACCGAGTTAGATCCCATCTCTTGGGAAAAGAGAACACTCTATTATGTTCAAAATGCAATATTGAAAACTGTACTAGCGATAAGATGACTGAGGCCTCATTTTCCAACTTGATAACCAAAGGAAGCACATCTTACGAGGCTGAAAAAACTTCTCTCCAGAAATAGTTAAGCTTATCGGTAATATTGTTTTGCTTGCCAATGGAGGAACTGCAGAATGGCAAAGAAGACAAAGCTATCGAAGAAAAAGCATTAGAGGATGTCATGGAAGAAGGAGGCTTGCAATACGTGGGTGGTTTTATAGCCTGTAAGTTTCCCGCGTATGACTTCCTATAATCGAAGCGACTGAAGAAGATGACACATGGATTGGAACTATAAGCAGAACAAATGAGAAGCTACTGCAACCACGGCCGGAATTTTTGGAGGAATCGAAATCGCGGGAAAAGATGTTTATTCGTCACCAAGGGGAGAAATACCTAAAAGCAGGAAAAGGTCCGATAAACGAGTTAAGTGACGTGATAGGCAATTGCATTCCAGTACCTTCTAATGCAATGAAATTTTTTGTTCTCTGCCGTACATTCTTCAGGACTCCAAGATTAAACAGGGACATCAGCCTCTCAAAATGAATGGCGAACAAAATGAAAAAGTTGGTTACGTCACTGTCCAGCCTGATGCATATATGCATTTAAGAGTGTGAGTTGTTTATAATAGTGAACAATGTTATATTTTTCGATTTTAGATTCTAGTTTTAATTATTTGGCTGGATATACTTCTATAAATGAATATGGGCAAAGGTGGAGCAGTAGAAAAGTTTTCCTATTTATATAGAACTTGGGCGGAGGGGAAAACTAGTGGATCGCGTGACGTCACTTTTCTTGACCCCCATCTTCCTTGCAGGAAAAAAAAAGGTAATCTTGAAGTGAATGTGTTTGCAATTGCAGGTCAATGACCTAGACGATGATTTAACTATTTCCGGACAAACTGCGTAGAAGAAGTCCTTGAATACGTACTCACTCACAAAAACATATAGTATTGTATATATACATATATATATATAATATATATATAGATATATATATATATAATATATATATATATATATATATATATATATATATATATATATATATAATGTGTGGTTGTGGGTGTAGGTTTACCTCGCTCAGAGTGTGTACCTCACTCTCACTCTCATCACGCC
>NC_061107.1:126111809-126124309 GCF_015104395.2 Macrobrachium nipponense
TTTGTCAATCAACGTCACGTCTGGTCTATTTGAAAGTATCACCCTATCCGTTCTGATACCATAGTCCCAGAAGATCTTTGCCTGATCGTTTTCTATCACTCCTTCAGGTTGGTGCTCGTACCACTTATTACTGCAAGGTAGCTGATGTTTCTTGCACAGGCTCCAGTGGAGGGCTTTTGCCACTGAATCATGCCTCTTTTTGAACTGGTTCTGTGCAAGTGCTGGACATTCGCTTGCTGTGTGGTTTATGGTTTCATTTTTCGTATTGCACTTCCTACATATGGGAGAGATGTTATTTCCGTCTATCGTTCTTTGAACATATCTGATTCTTAGGGCCTGATCTTGTGCCGCTGTTATCATTCCTTCAGTTTCCTTCTTTAGCTCTCCCCTCTGTAGCCATTGCCACGTGTCATCGCTGGCTAGTTCTTTAGCCTGTCTCATGTATTGTCCGTGCACTGGTTTGTTGTGCCAGTCCTCTGTTCTGTTTGTCATTGTCCTGTCTGTATATTTCTGGGTCTTCGTCTACTTTTATTAGTCCTTCTTCTAATGCACTCTTTAGCCACTCGTCTTCACTGGTTTTCAGATATTGCCCCAGTACTCTTTTCTCGATGTTTACGCAGTCCTCTATACTTAGTAGTCCTCTCCCTCCTTCCTTTCGTGTTATGTATAGTCTGTCCGTATTTGCTCTTGGGTGTAGTGCTTTGTGTATTGTCATATGTTTCCTGGTTTTCTGATCTATGCTGCGGAGTTCTGCCTTCGTCCATTCGATTATTCCTGCACTGTATCTGATTACTGGCACTGCCCATGTGTTTATGGCTTTTATCATATTTCCGCCGTTTAGTTTTGACTTGAGTATCGCCTTGAGTCTGCATATATTCTTTCCTGATCGTGTCCTTCATCTCTTGGTGTTTTATATCCCCTCCTTCCATTATTCCCAGGTATTTGTATCCAGTCTCATCTATGTATTTGATGTTGCTCCCATCTGGTAGCTTTATCCCTTCAGTTCTCGTTACTTTGCCCTTTTGTATGTTGACTAAGGCGCATTTTTCTATTCCAAACTCCATCCTGATGTCCCCAGATACAATCCTTACAGTCTGGATTAGGGTATCTATTTCTTTGATGCTCTTACCATACAGCTTGATGTCGTCCATGAACATCAGATGGTTAATTCTGTTGCCTCTTTTCTTGAGTTGGTACCCGGCATCCATCTTCTGTAGTACTTTTGTCATGGGAATCATTGCTACTACGAAGAGTAGTGGGGACAGTGAGTCTCCCTGGAAGATCCCTCTCCTGATATTAACCTTCGCTAGTCTTATTCCAGAGTTTGTAAGTATTGTATTCCAATTGCGCATTGTATTTTTGAGGAAGCTGATGGTGTTTTCCTCTGTCCCATAGATTTTCAGGCATTCTATTAGCCATGTGTGTGGTATCATGTCGAAGGCTTTCTTATAGTCTATCCATGCCATGCTTAGGTTGGTTTTCCTTCTCCTACTGTTCTAGATTACCATTTTATCTATCAGGGGCTGGTCTTTTGTGCCCCTACACTTCTTTCTGCAGCCTTTCTGTTGGTGGGGGATGGTGTTTGTCTCCTCTAGGTAGTTGTATAGCCTTTCACTGATGATACCTGTTAGTAACTTCCACATTATTGGTAGGCAGGTGATAGGCCTGTAGTTACTTACTGGCTCTATTTCCCTTACTCTTGTCTTTTTGTACTAAGGATGTCCTTCCTGTGGTCTTCCATTTGGGTGCATAGTGATTTGAGATACAATGCTGGAGTTGTTTTGCTATTCGTGGGTGTAGGGCCTTGAAGTTTTTGAGCCAGTATCCATGGGCTTCATCGGGATCTGGGGCTTTCCAGTTTGGCATTTTCTTTAGTTGGTGTCTGACTGTGTCTGTCGTGATCTCTGTGAATCTTTGTTTTATTCTCCGTTTCTTCTTCCTTGACTTCCTGGAGCCATGTTGCATGTTTGTTGTGTGATACCGGATTGCTCCATATGTTTTCCCAGGAAATTTCTTGGTGGTTGTCTTCCCCTCTTAGTTGGCTGTATATTCTTTTCTGGTTAGTTCCGAATAGTTTGTTCTGTTGGTATCCCTTATTCCTGTTCATGTACCGTTGGATCTCATGTGCTTTGGCCTTAAGCCTCTGTTTTACATCTTCTATTGTGTTGTTTAGTCCCTCTCTTGTACTTTGTATTTCTCGGTGAGTTCCTCCCTTGTTTTCTTGCTTCTTAGCCTTTTTTCTGCCATCTCTTTCAGTTTACTCAAGTCAGATATCATCACCTTGATTTGCTTTTCCAGGCGCCTTTTCCAAGGAGGTTGCTGTTTTGGTTTCTGTTGGGTTGGTTGTGCTGGTGGTGTTGGTGTTCGTATCCCCATCAGTTCTGCTACTAATCTTGCTCCTGCATATGCAAAGTTATTTGTTTATTATTATTATTATTATTATTATTATTATTATTATTATTATTATTATTATTATTATTATTATTATTATTATTATTATTATTATTATTATTGTTAAGATGTGAAATTATATACGGAACACTTGATAAGCGAGCTTTCGCAGAATACCAACTTGTCTGACCGGTCAAAATTTGAATGCATTGGTTCTCCCAGCTTTCAATCAATCTTTAAAGTTGAAGACAGAATTAATAGGTTTCTAAAGTCAAGGACTATAATAAAATCAATGAACATACATATTCAGATCTGTACACACCTGGCTCGTCTTATTGAGTTTTATATGGCTTATCGAAAGTGTATAAGGAAGGAATTCCTTTAAGGCCCATTTTGGCCTCTTATAATACACTTATAAGTTAGCCAAATTTTTAGTACCGCTATTACAACCGTTTTCAGAATATGAGCATACCCTGTCTGACTCCACTGTTTTCCAAGGAGATTGTTATTTAGGACCTCGATCTGTAAATAGTTAGTCTTGATGTTGTTTCGCTTTTTACTAATGTACCGTTGCAGGCAACGATACAAATTGTTTTAAATAAGATTTTTATACAACCAGGTTTTATCTATCAAGGTTTTGATAGAGATGATTTTGAAAAAAAAAAAAAACCATTTAAATTTGGCTGTGCTGGACACAGACTTTTTATTCAATGGAAAGCATTATAAGCAGATCGATGGTGTTGCCATGGGATCTCCGTTGGGTCCAGTTCTGGCAAATATTCTTATGTGTCATTTGAAGGAAATGCTCTTTAGCAACTGTTCGTCCTTATTTCGCCCCTTATTTTATAAAAGGTATGTTGATACTTTTCTACTTTTTCAAAGTAAAGGTGCTACGGAACAATTTTTAGTATTTGCTAACAGTCTCCATCCTAGTATGACATTTACCATAGATCCAACCAGCACTTCTCCACTTCGGTCTTCCGGAAGCAAACGTATACTGGGCTTGGTTCAAATTTTTATAGTTCATGTTTTTACATTTCTAAGCTTAACAGTATTGCTACATTATTGCACAGAGCCTTTTCTCTTTCTTCAGACTGGCTCTCTTTTTATAATGAGGTTGAGCGCCTTAGAAAATATTTCCAGAATAACTGCTACCCTACAACTTTATTTTTGAAATACCTAAAAAAAAAATTCTTGAATAACAAATTTCAGCCAAAAGCTCATGCACCTACAGTATCTAAACTTGATTTTTATGTTTCTTTGCCTTTTACGAATGATGACAAATTCTTAACTATATTAAGGCAGACTTTAAAGAAATATTTTTACTGTTTTAATCCCAAACTCTTCCTTAGGAATCCAAAAGCAATCGGATTTATTTTTAGATATAAAGACACCGTACCATACCTCATGCGTTCTTTGGTGGTGTATAAGTATACTTGCCAGAGATGTAATTTCGGGACTTAGGTCGGATCCACCAAAAGAATGCTGAAAGTGCGATCCAATTCCGATCGTGGCGTAACCATAGAACGGGTTGTACTTTGACGAAGAAGGAGTTTTCCAACATAACAGAACATTAAAAAAAAGTGTAAATCTTTGATTTCCTACGATAACTTTGAAATCTTAAGGCCCCCATACACTGAACGATTGTCTAAACGATTGTCTGATCCTCTGTTCTGAACGCCTGTGTAACGTTCGCAGAAACACTGTGTATGGGCTTGTCTGAATGCAAATCTGTGCGGAGCTTCGCGTCTGAAAGATCTCAGCGGGTTGCTTGCTGGCTTGCGACTTAAGTCTGTCATACACAGATCGTTCAATGTATGGGTTTGTCTGCCGGTACAACGCTATCGCGCGCGTCTCTTCTAGAGATGATGCCATGTCTTCTCGAGACAAAATCTTTGTTCAGACTGAAATCGGTGCGGAGATCGTTCATACTGTATGAATAGTGTGTGTGTGTTGGTCGATAACGACATTCATTCTTCTTCTGCCCCTCTGTTTATAGCATAAGATGTTTCTTCGTCCTTTTGGTACCCTGCCTGGTCAATCAGTCTTCTTTCTTTAGGCGTTAGGTTGGGTTTAACTTTTATGTTATGATTCAAATATTTGTATTTTGACGTTAAAAATTTTACTGAGTCTTATGAATTGATTTTGATTGCTGTTACTTTTGTGTTTTAGCACTGTTGATGAAGCCATGCTTTGAAACGTTGGCTGGAAATAAAGTTATAAGATGCGTCACCTCCTTTTCGCCTTCCTGTTTGTACTACGCATCCGACTTTCCAGAAGTCAACACTTTCCCGATTATATTTATATTTATATATAGTATATATGCGTGTGTGTCTGTATGTTACAGGCCTATGTGAAATCCAGAGAATTCAGGAAATCCCGTGAAATAACCAATTCAATTAAGAACTCCAAGATCTAGTAAACACGGTGAAACACTGATTCATCCACACTGTTCCGCCGTGTTTGGTACTAGCCCCTTGGGGGTCAAATGTGTTTCGCCGTGTTTAGTACTAGCCCCTTGGGGGTCAAATGTGTTTCGCCGTGTTTAGTACTAGCCCCTTGGGGGTCAAATGTGTTTCGCCGTGTTTGAGTACTAGCCCCTTGGGGGTCAAATGCACTTCAAGATGGGCTAGAACTAAACATGGGGAAGTACATCTGACTCCCCAGGGCCTAGTACTAAACACAGCGAAACAGTGTAGATGAATCACTGTTTCACCGTGTTTAGTACTAGCCCTTGCAGTTCAAATGTTCTTAAGCGAATTGGTAGAAATCCCTGATCTCACATATTCTCTGTAACTATATACGTATATATATACATATATAAATATATTTGAAATTAATTTTTATCACATCACCCGTGATTCATATACATGCATTAAGCTACAAATGTCCTTTAATATTCAATTTGGTCAATATCCAATTTGGTTTACCAAGGAATTAATATATTTTCATATATGTTAAACGAAGGTGAATTTTTTAGTTGATAATTAACTAAAATATTCCCCTTTGGTTAATATATATGAAAATATATTAATTCCGGCGTAGAGCAAATAGGATATTAAAAGAAATTTGTAGCATATATATATATATATATATATATATATATATATAATATATATATATATGTTTGTGTGTGTGTCAGTACAAAATAACGTACCGACCCCTTCGCTCCCTCTTTGGAAGATGCGGTAATAAGCCAATGTCATTGGTACCATTGTCTCCTGAGGTTACGAAAAAGGGTGTGAGGCTAGCAACCTCACCTTGATATACTCTTCCATTTTACCGCCATCCCATCAGCGGGAGAAAAGGCTGAAATATTGACTCGAGCTTACATATGTTGACTGAGCCACTCAAGACGAAATTATTATCCGTTTATCCTCGCCTTCTTCAGACACTGTTTATGTTCATGTCCCAAGATTCTGTGGGTATCTGCGCAAATGATCAGCGCTCTCTCTCTCTCTCTCTCTCTCTCATGTTTATGCATGCTTCATAGTCCTTGTATATGTGAGTAGGTGTCTACGTGAGGTATTTCACGGCCTGTACATCTCTATCTGCCATGGTAACAGACTGATAAAAGATTTGTCGTCGGAAATTCAAAGATCGCAGTTTCTTGCTCCTCAGTTGTTTTCAACAAATTTGGTACGTGAGAAAGTAAGCGATTACACGGTTACAGAAATTTGTATGTATAAAGCCTGCATACAAAAGCACAAAGGCTACGCAAGTGTAGTACCAAAACGAGAAAGCATTCGACAAAGGTTGCATGCACTGCATTATCAGAAATATGTCCCTAGAATGATGACACGAATTCATTCAATATAACCAAGAAAAGCCCCCGAGACAAATTTGATTAGCTCATAACTAAATTGCACAATTCAGAAATCGAGGAAGACAACATCACTAAATGATAATTCTTGAAGCACAAATTCCCGGTCAGGATTACTGAAGCGTCGATGCATAGCACATCAGTAGTATGCAAACATAAAGAGAGAGAGAGAGAGAGAGAGAGAGAGAGAGAGAGAGAGATGCAAGTGCAGGGTCAGGGGGTTTCGAAATATCAGAGCAGAGAAAAGAGATGATATAATGAAGCTATCTAAAACTAAAGGTGATAAGAATTGTCGCTACTGTCCAAGATGCACGTCGCAGGAATTCCTTTGGAATTTTTGTGAGGGACACTTCCTTTGATTGTCACTTCTTGAGAGAGAGAGAGAGAGAGAGAGAGAGAGAGAGAGAGAGATAAGAAGTGGGGGAGAGGGTTGTACCAGATACATTACAAGAAGAAAATTGTGCGGTAATTCCAACAGCTTCAACTACTGTATACATTTGTTGCAGCTAAAACTTATTTAACAGCCATCCATATTCGTTATCTAATTTCTAGTTTATGAGCTAAAACATAAAAAAATTTATCAAAAAAATCTCTACGACTTCGGATGGCGATTATTTTTGTTCTCTTAATTCGGACTTCGTGCTCTTTGTTTTCATAAACTCGAAAAAAAGATTGATATATTTTGAACAACAGGTATATTCATTTCAGCTTTCACAGATTTATGTGATATGTAATAAATAATCTATAAGTTGCCATGACCACACGCGTAAAAAATGCTTATCCTCTTCATTAATTCCATAGTGCAAGAAGGAGACCAAGAAATATTTAATCTAGAGTGTATTTTGGGAAAAGCTCTAAAAATCACCTTTATTGCTGGAAAGTAATTAATTATTAAAATGAAATACTATGATGAAGAATGTCGGGAGAATCGTCAAAAACAATTTTTTTTTTAACTAAGTGATAAAGTGTTAATTAACGAAGTGTCCAGGGATAACGAACTCTTTCCCATTTCGTCTGTCTTCGTCTTCCTCTTTCTCTTCCACTTCATCTTTTTTTTTTTTTTTTTGTATTCCAAAAAAACGGAGGATATTTGAGGTGTTCTGGGATGTTATGAGAACTGTATCAATTCGTTTTGGTTTTGCCTTTGGCCCCTTCACGTTACAATTATTTCCCTTTCATTTCGAGAACCACTTTTCCCAGAAGCCCAAACTTTTGTGAAGGCAAGAAATATCCAACATCTTGCCATTACTGTTTTTAAAACATTGTGTGCAAATATATGTATATACATATATATGTATATACATTAGAATAAAGCTTTCCTTATGCGTGTGTACTAACCCTTTCCCAATGTTAATGTCTATTCGTTTATTATGCTTTCGACATATCATGTAGCCAGTTCGACGCTTTTTGGTATCACTGGTCGTGTGCCAGTTACACTCTAGCTTTTAAAATCTAGAGGCCACGTCCATTTTGGATACTAATTATTAGTACAAATTTTGACCATTATTGACATGATGTTTCCTGAATTCTTCCACAGAAAAGTAGCTTCAGTGCTTCTGATAGTGGTTCATATTTATTTACTGGTCACTGCTTACCAGATGCATGAGTTTGTAAATAGCCACATGTCCTCCTGTGGTCGAGCACCGTAGCTTAACCTCACTTTAACTTTAATAGTACATGTTCGATTCTTAGGGTTGATAGCTGAGGTTGCTATATTTGGTTTTCATACACACGCACACACACACACACACATGAAACACCTGGTAAGTACTGAGTTGATATGAGCTTTGAGAATCTTGCTCATTTTATTATGAGTAAAACATCTGGTAAACAAAAAAGGCGAGTATGAGATCATTATTTTTGACCTTCACGCTATAACTAAGGCTTAGATGTATTTCTGCACAATGCAATAACCTCTACACTGATTATAAATAGTTACTGACTAACCACTGTATATGTTAACGAAAGTTTCAGGTTTAGGAACACCTAAACCACTTGGAGTCGTTAGTGCTCATAATTTTTTGCACATTCAAAGTTGATCATTTTCGCTTTACCTGTCCTTTCCTCCTTATAGGCTATGTGCAACTGGCAACATGATTGCAAGGAGGTTTGCCTTCTGTCACCGAGACGTGAAACTGCTGCTCTTCCGCTCGTATTGCTACAGTATCTATGGGTGCTCCCTCTGGACGAACTATACCCGAGAGACCATGAGACGTATCACTCCGCCACACAGATGTTCTTAGAAAACCACCTGGACAATTTAAAAATCATTGTAAGGCGAACAATGTCCAGTCTGGTAACCCGAGTGAAAAACAGCAGCAACTCGCTCATACAAAGCATCCTAAGGAGTGAAGCAAGAAGATCTAAATTGTGGGAAAGATGGGAAAATGAGGCCTTTGTCCCCTAAAGGACTTAATCTCTGTATTGGCAAGATGTCATCTGCAGATTCTGTCATTATTATTATGTTTATTGCTGATATTTTACTTTTTCATTATTACTGTGAATACTATCAAGTTAAAGTTTTTTTTTACATTCAATTTTCGTATTTAGCTCTCTGGACCTGACTACTGTTATAAACTCCCAATGCATTTTTTTTTCACCAATATTACTAC
Source organism: Macrobrachium nipponense (assembly GCF_015104395.2). Taxonomy (NCBI): domain Eukaryota; kingdom Metazoa; phylum Arthropoda; class Malacostraca; order Decapoda; family Palaemonidae; genus Macrobrachium; species Macrobrachium nipponense. The sequence goes on from NC_061107.1 coordinate 126,120,636, forward strand.
TGTTATTACCAGTATTATGATTACTGTCTTTTATGCTACCTCAGCTATTTGGTAGATAAGTGCCGATTATTAATGTTTTCTATCATGTTTTCTCATGTATCTAGATTGGGTATGTTACTGTCTGCATTTTGTATATTCCATGTATATGGCCCTGAGCTGAAGTAAAGGATATTATTATTATTATTATTATTATTATTATTATTATTATTATTATTATTATTATTATTATTATTATTATTATTATTTTGTTTCTGTTAAAGGAGACTATCGAGATGGCTTTGTCTGTCCGTCCGCACTTTTTCTGTCTGCCCCCCTTTGTTTTGTCCGCCCCCAGATCTTACAAACCACTATTCTGGTGCAATAACACTGCAACAGAAACGCATACTTAAGTTCTCTTCAGAGAGAATGCTGAACCGTTATTTGTCTTCCGCGATTCAAACCTTTAATGCCAATGTAGAGGAAAAGAATACCAATATTTTCAAACGGCTGCAAATGGGTATGTTTTATCACCAACCCACCTTCGAATCACCAAACATACCAAATTGCAGCACTCTAGCCTCAGCACTTTTTATTTTATCTAAGGTCAAAGTTAGCCGTCATCGTGCTTCTAGCAACGCATCAACACAGGCCATCACGGCCGGCTGAGAGTTTTATGGGCCGTGCTTCCTACAGCATTATACCGAGACCACCGAAAAGATAGTATATCTATTTTCGGTGGTCTTGATTATACGCTGTGCAGAAAACTCGATTGTTTATTTTGCGACTGAATTCCTTTAAGCGCACACGCTTGTGCTTTTTCGATTCTTAGCAGTGTTTGCATTAAGTGCGGCATTGGAATTCATTATCAGAAAAAGTAGTTGGGCTTGCAGACATTACAGAGTCTGAAACACCTTTATTCTCATCTTACCGTCACAAGCAACGCTTGTGCGTAGCCTTACGTGCATTCACACATGCCAGCTAAACTTGACTGGGACAAACCAAGGCTATTCCTCGAACCGTGCTTCAAAAGGATTTATCAGCTTGGTGACTGAGGAAGCTTTGAATTCGAGCACATCACGTCTGGGGACTCGTGTGTGCGCGTGAGCACGTTAATTCATTCAACAGAAATGTTTTTTTTTAGTATTTCTCAGAAGTCAAGGAAAATTCTTTTTTAACATACAATTCATTTTGATTTCATGACAACAACAAGCTATCTCTCAAATACTTCATGATCTATTTTACTCGAAATTAAAATTTTATCATTTTCGCCTTGAATTCTCTCGCCATCTTGAAAAAGAATTATATTTTTGCATACGCGCGGCAACAGCTATGGCAACTTAAATGGAAAACCGAGATCGACCCAGCTGTAAATATCCAGTATATGTCAAGGGAGCATTCACTTGGTTGGCTAGATAAAACATTTTATTACCCCGATTCTGGAATACGTTACTCTTTTTATTGGAACGGACTGCCATGATGATCTCGATAATCAACGATGCCCGGGCTGTACTTTTGCCAGCAACTTTAAAATTTCTCTTTTCGAGAATATAAATTCTTTCATCTTATATACGTGGTATTACGTATATGCTTTTGGTCTCTGAGAGAGAGAGAGAGAGAGAGAGAGAGAGAGAGAGAGAGAGAGAGAGAGATGGGGAGGAAGCAAACAAGGAAAGAAACCTCTCGCCTCCCTCACTAACCTTTGCCGCCCCTCTCTCTCTCTCTCTCTCTCTCTCTCTCTCTCTCTCTCTCTCTCTCTCTCTCTCTCATAATTAATAAAGATAAGCAATTGCATTTTTAAAGTGTATCATTTTGACAACAAATCTGTGTTTTTCGTTCAGAGATGTATCCATAAAATAGTGATGATTTCAATGACATTTAGTTGAAGGATAAGCTATGGACCAACTGTTGCTTGGACTTTGATATGGACTCGAATCCCGACGCAAATCCAGGACTTCCGTTCCTTTGAGGTGGCCTATGGCTGATATCAGTGTATTTGATAAAAACACGCTTTGAAAGTATATTTAGAATTTTGCTAAAGGGACTAACCCCTTCACTATAATCTTTTTATGGTCGTTAAAGTACTCAGAATCTGTATTTTTGGACATTCTCAAGTTGGCGTGTAATGTTTTCACCTTATTTCTATGTCTATAAGGGGGAATTAGTTATAAATTGAAGATGAACTGTTACGAAGTTGGACAAAAGACTGAGATTTATTCGTTATCGAACCGTAAGGAATACGGACGGACACCACTCCAAGATCAGTCCACCCTCAGCTTCCCAGCCCGAGGATGTCTGGCAGCTCCAGACGAAAGCTCGCTTGCCTCAAGAAAGAGAGAGAGAGAGAGAGAGAGAGAGAGAGAGAGAGAGAGAGAGAGAGATCGTTAATGACTTTGATGACTATGGTATCATAGTTTATTTGTAAAATTCAAATATATACCCCAATTTTGACTGTATTTGATCATGACCTCTATAATAGGCGCTCTAATAGCCTGTCTAAGTAGCACGGAAAAAGCCTCTATTCGGAAAATAGAGGAGAATCTCTACAAGTGTAACGCTGCTGAAGTAGCCATTACTTTTAATAAAGTATACTTGAGAGAGGGTCTGCTTCCTGAATACAATAAAAGAAATAAAAAAAAATATATAGAGGATAATAATGTCCACACTTAAAGGTAGACGTGACTTCTATAAACTGTATAAATATGATGCTTTATTTCTCGAACAAATCGTTTTACTGTTGTACTTATCGACTGGATAATGGTGCTGGACCAATTCCCATTTTTGTTTATTTTCTTTTAATTTTTCTCCGAGGGGAGGGGGGGAGACGGCTCCCCGGGGAGTGGCTATTTTTTTTCATTATGAATCCCGTTTTGATGAAAACAGATCTAGTCTCGGTAACACTAGGACAGGAGACATCCGAATTTCGTGTGTCTACTGTAAAAGAAGGCTCATCCCTTCTCTCTCTCTCTCTCTCTCTCTCTCTCTCTCTCTCTCTCTCTCTCTCTCTCCTATCCTAGAAAAGAAGTGAAGGAAACTTTGAACGAAACCATCCTTTTAGGACGCAAACGTATAGTAAATCTCTCGATTACGCAAACTGCTACGTCTTGTTCCTCCTACGTCGGTCCAGAACTCGTCATCATAATATCATACACTCGGCTGATGAAACAAATTCCAGGAAGGAAGGGATCTGGAAAAATACCGTTTTCATATGGCTGCACACGGTACTTGAACGAGGAATAGTGAGGTAAACTGTTGGAGTTTTTAAGCAGCGTATATAAGCTTTAGCTTTGAGACATGAACGAAGTCTCCCGATGCATTATGTTGTGCACCACCTGTATAAATCTAGCCAGTTTTTTACAGTACAAGCACATACGTGTAAGATAAAGCAGCGATGCTTCACATACCTGCCGTTAACATTTTAAAATAGCAAAAAACACCAACAGAGCCCATGAAAGTTGACGTCATGCACTATGAACTCATCCTTTAAAAAATACGTTCAGGTGCTCCTGGGAAAGGGTTTCTGGGAAAATGATTATGCATTGCGTGCAATGGGTGCATAGGCGAAGGAGGTACTACTACAAATCAGGTCTTATGACTAGAGGACAGAACGCCTGGGCCATTGTAGCTGAGTGATTCTCAAATACTTGTTTACTGAGGTACTTATCAAAGGCCTGTGGAGTTGTCAAAAGCCCAACTGT
>NC_061107.1:126129309-126134309 GCF_015104395.2 Macrobrachium nipponense
TTCATTTTAGGAGTGAAAAATGTCATACCAACCCTACTTACTGTAACACTGAAATCATGTGCTTCATTATACAACACTAGATACACCACCTTTCTCAGGATTTTACCCAATGTACATAATATCATGCTGACTATTCTTGCTGATAACTCATTAGAGCTTACTGGTATGCCTTCGGGATTTTTCCACTTGAGCGTTGTACGCTTCTGCCACTCGTTGGTGGACCTTGTGGTACTTACTGATGTTTCTTTAAGAGGTTATACTGTGTAGCTACTGTCCCCTTATAACGTTCTATGGATGTTATGAACTTTCATATCATGGGTTTCTGAATTCTGATAGAGGTAACAATTTTATCTTGCCCTCCACCAAACACATACATCTTGCATATTACTGGCTCCTCTCCAAGAGCCTGTAAAAATATATATTGACAACCTAAGGAGACTTCTCAGATATTTGGCATGTGTGTAGAAGAAATTGAGCCCAAACAAATCCTAGCATTGTTCATATACCAGGACTTATGACCCATAGAAACATTCATATTCGAACATGGAACTGAAGGGTTCTTGGTACACCTGAAGAAATATCATGCAAACAAAATTGCAAGGTATGCACAGTAGAAACACACGATTAAACAATCATCATGCATGACAGCCTCTATGAAAAATGTCCTTGATCATGAACGTGGATTTGAAAAGTGGCCCAAGGTCTGTGTCCACATCATTGAAGTGGCCTACTCTTCAATCATAAAGGCCAAGGAAATGATTCACATCCTTCTCTTTTTGATGGCACAATTTTGATCTATACTGGAAACTTAGATAAAAAGATGCTCCTGAACAACTGCTGTTATATTTCATTTCAGGTTTCAGTGACAAGGACAAAAAGTATTTTTCAATGAGTACTTGTTGAAAGTTGACCCATAAGAAATCATATCCAATTAACTATTGCGTTTAATGCCAGGCTGAAAGCAAATGTCCAGTTTATTAGTATCTGTCTACTGTTTGTACTAGACGACTGCATAACAAAAGGATGAAGAGCTTTCCATAGTCTGAACTGTAGATAGGTGAATTCGTCAACTAAAATCAACCCTAAGAAAATTCTATGCCTTTCAAATGCGATGCAACAATCGAATTATTGACAGTCTCCCCCCTAAAAAAGGGCGCCTGATATATGACTTCATCCAACTCCAGGAAATTGCCTCATTTTAATGTCACTCTTTTTGACCTAGCAAAACACATTGCCCACTTTAACCTGTTGATTCACTGCATATTTTAGAGATTCGAGCTATCATGGCTTACTTGGAAGACCTGGTTTAGATCTCCGTGGTCTTTCTCATTCTGTTACATTCAATTTTTCTTTATACTTTCATTGACTTTCTAAGTGTTTCTAACCTAGCCATTGTCCTTTGAACTATACGATCCATCTTCTGCTAATTTCAAACCATGTAAGTTCTCATTATTTTGATTACCACAAGGACCTTACTGGAATACCCTCTCCAATAAACTATCAATCTTTTGCTGTTAGTTTTGCAGAAAGCTTTGATTGCGCCAGTAATCAGAAGAATACTGTGTGGCCTTTATTTCGTTTTCCTGATAAGTGTTTGCTGAACTTTTCTTTGGAGAGTGGAAATGTTTCCACACTGTGTATTATGGAAAATGTAGTTTAATTTTCTCAGATATCATGTATGATATCATGTATGATACTGAAAGCTAAAGAAGCACACAATAAAATGTACACAATAATATGCACATACTAATATGTACACAAATATGCACAGAATAATGAAAGATGCAACAATTTTGATTTCATAAAGTACGTTATCCAAACGGGTTGTAACGTCTCACTTTCTTTTCCCTTTCCTTTCCCATACATCCTTGACTACAGATGAATCATCGTTTTTATTGCGATGCAGATGGCTCTCGGCTTCCGTTGGACACCAGGTCCGGTCGCTTTGATCAACATCTCAATTATATATTCTAAGGAGTGGGCACCTGTGACTTCCGAATTGTTGTCGTCTCTCTCATCAACCGTTCACTGATCATCACTGGTTTTGCCGAACATAGTCAGTGCCTTCGTCAGTTTTAGCATTTGTATTATTTCTATTTTAATCGCGATCATAAGTAGTCTGTATACCTTCAGAATCGCACATAGTTCAAAACATATCGACTACGTTAATTCAGAGTACCTTGATCAAATTCGGCTGAAAATTGGTGGACTTTGAAATGAGAACACTTTCGCTTAGTATTCAAAGCAATGCTGTCAATTTGAACTAAATATTTTCTTTGCAAATCCTTTGCCGATGTTGTACTTTTTAACCGCTCTCTCTCTCTCTCTCTCTCTCTCTCTCTCTCTCTCTCTCTCTCTCTCTCTCTCTCTCTCTCTGTTATAGTATATATAAAACTATAAATGACCCGGAATTATTTCCAGTTCAGGAATATTCGGTCGAATGAAACAATATTGGATTACTCGTAAAAGTTTTCTTTTAAGAAATTAACCTTCCAGAGGAATTTTAACAAACATTTTGTAATTCACTGACGTACAGAAACGTATTCAGTGCATAGTGTATTCACAACATGACAGTAAAACTAACACATCTAATTCATGCATACTAAACAAGAACACCGTATTGAGTGGAACTGAAAACACACAAACACATTCACACACGCACACACATACACATTCATCACACGCACCACACTACATGATATGGTATATATATTATATATATATATATATATATATATATATATATATATATATAACACAGAATATATATATTATATCTATATATATAATATATAAATATATATATATACCTATATATATAACACTAGTATATCTTATATATATATAATAGTTCTATATATAATATATTATTATATATGTATATGTATACATACCATATATATATCTATTTATATGTGATAATATATATAATATATATCTAATATAGTATATTATATATATGATATTTATATATATACATACATATATATAATATCTGTATATATATATATATATACAGATATATGTTGTATTTATATACGTATTTGTTTGTATATGTCTGTGTAGTACACTCATGCGAAGTCACGTGCAGCAAAATATAAGTATAGTCAGAGGTGCATTATAATATACAGTGCACACATGTTGCCAAATGAAATGTGGGATGGCCGTCTCTGTTAAATGAAGGATGAATGTCTTCAAAGAGAATGTAAAACTGAATGGCATCATTTATAAGTGCCACTACATTCATTTCTGCATCGTGCAAGCTATCGATTCTATATATATAAAACCTCCTATTCTGGTGCTTCCATTAGACCATTAACCCGAGTTAATAAGAGAGAGAGAGAGAGAGAGAGAGAGAGAGAGAGAGAGAGAGAGAGAGATCTAGTCGCAGCTATCATTTGCTTCAATGAATTTACTCGAGTCCCTTTATGAAAAAATTATCACATAAACTGAATTGAAACTTCACCAAAGACAACTCGTCCTTCTTAAACAGTTTCTGTTTGCCGATAATAGCCTGTATTAAAGAACAGCCTCCCACAAGCAGGTCAGAGGGAGTCTGCGCAATGGAGTCTTGTCAAGTAGTTGAGTGATGAGGGCAAAAACTAGAAGAAGCAAATAGTGGTTTTGGGGAGGTCGGTACATGTGTCTCTCAGTGTTGAGATCTTGGCGATAGGGTCACTTTTTCCTCACAATTCTCTTTATATTCTCTCCCACCTCATGAGATATGACAAAGTTCTCAAGTTCTACTCTTTTTCTCTCACCAGTGTGGGGGAATTATCATTTTATTTGACGCCAATTTCATACTTTTAGTTTTCTATAAAAGAAAACTTACGAGATGGGTTTGCACGGGCATTATACGGTGTACAGAAAACTCGATTGTCCCTCGTTTCTTTTTTATTTTCATTTCCAAACCGGTTCCGCCCTTCTGAGAAGCTACGCTCAATCGTCTCTGCTCTTCGTTTGTTGCGTTTCTCATTATATCGCGAATCTCATCCTTCTCAAAAACAGAATTGGGTTCCTTCTCATTCTCCGTCATGGGGATTTATATTTAAGTGGTTCTCACCTTTCTAGGATGCCGCATAATTCTTCTCTCTTATTTTGTCAAGTAGCCTTCTTTCTCAACCATTCTCACCCCTTCTCGGAAAATGCATAATGAACTTTATAAATCTATTCACGCGTGATCAAATTTCCTTGTGACAATGGTTTTCTGCTTGTCGGAAGCTATGACGGCTAATTCAGTCAAGTACATAAAAAGAAAAGTGACAGAACATCAAGAAATGTTGCAACCGACGGATTTTCCTATTTCAGTGGCGCTTTTGCTTTTTTTTTTTTTTTTTTTTTTAACGAATAACGCATTTCCTTCGGGAGTAATTACATGGTAAATTTTCTTATGCCGTAATGTGAATATAATATGGTTACTAGTTAAATGATTATTCACTTCTGAATCTCTCTCTCTCTCTTTCTCTCTCTCTCTCTCTCTCTCTCTCTCTCTCTCTCTCTCTCTTCACTTAGGGGATTTTTAAGCTTCTTATTATCAACTAAAAGCATTTAAACTCCCTGGTGAATTTCATCCAATAATTGGCAGTACTATTCGTAGTACCTTTAGCTTAACCAATCCTGCAGTCAAGATGCTGCAGTCACTACTGTAATTTTCTTGTACAAACAGCAGCAACGAATATGATAAGAAGCCTAAAATAGTAGTAGTAGTAATAGCAGTAATAGTACTAATAGGAGACAGCACAATGATGATACTGTCAAGATAACACGAAAGAACAGGAAAGGAACACGGACAGATAAGATCATCGGAAACCACAAATTTTGACACAGCGACCCAGAATCTACGATGTGCAATATCCTATAGCCTTTCTTCCATGACGCCCGTTCCCATCTCTGTGCCCAACCAGGTGAGTAGGGCACAAGGGTTAGGGGACTTCTCAAGTGAACTTTAACTGTATGGGGGGTTGTGGGAGTGTTGTAAGGAGATCAGCAACTTGTTACAA
>NC_061107.1:126144309-126169309 GCF_015104395.2 Macrobrachium nipponense
TCAAATATTTCTTTGACTCTCTTTTGTTCTCCATCGGGTTTCCTTGTATTGATTTTCTCTCTTTTCAATGTTTCCGTCTTTCATTTGCTTTGCTTGTTTTATTCTTTGTCACTTTATTTTCTTATCATTTCTTATCTTCTATACCTTATCTTCGTTACTTTACTCTAGTTTCGCATCTCTTTCCTCCTCCTCATTTTTATATTTTTATTATTTCTCTTTTCTGGTGTTCCTTTGAGTCTGATTTAATTTCCTTCTGATTTTTCATTAACCTTTTATATTACTTATTCAGAGAGAGCTTTTATATATTAGCCCAAGAATACAAAATTCCAGTCTTTTGTAGAACTGAAATATAACTGAATACATACAAAAACAAAAACTTAAATAATAAAACGGCTGAATGACATTTAAATCAGCTACAGAAAGAGCGCGAATCAAATTCAATTTGTCCTGGACTCATGCCACAGCTCAACCACTCTCCCAACAAGACAAGTGTAGGAACACGTTCTTGAACAGAAAAGACTGGCCCTGTACTGAATGACCTCACTTGACCTATGAGCCATAGGGCCAGAATTTTTTTAGGTTCGCCCCACCACCTGACACGATTGCAACGAAGCTTAATCAGGATCTCATAGGAACTTCCTGATGCTGACCACATCGTGGTTTATTGTTTTCTGTAAAAGAAAACGAGGAAGATAGCACTTTTCCTATCCGCCCTCAGATCTTAAAAACTACTTATGCTAGAGGGCTGCAAATTGGTATGTTGATCATCCACCCTCCAATCATCAACATAACAAAATGCAGCTCTCTAGCTTCAGTAGTTGTTCTATAGGTGCCAACAACACAAGCCACCACCGGGCCGTGGCTGAAAGTGTCATGGGTGCGGACGAAAGTTTCATCTGCAGTAGCTGAGAGGTACAGAAAACTCGATTGCGCCTAAAAAAAAAACTGAAGAGGTATAGAGCGAGAACAGTGTTTTATTTCAACAAACTTGGAGAGTAGAAAAACAATTTCTACTTAACCTAAATATTGATTCCCTAATGGTTTTATTTACAAATAACTTTCTATTCAGTACCTTCTTAAATAAACCTGTCTAATTAGCAACGAACCTATTAAAGAATAATCAGCCATTTCCCTACTGTTCAATTTATGAAGGCCATCGTGCTTACGCAGCCCTAAACGTAATTTTCTTAACCAGGATAACCAAGATGCTTCGTACCACCCAACCTGTAAAAACACTTTTTAAACCTATCTTTATAAATTTATGTTACAACATTCTTAGGGTACTACCAAGTCAGTCCTATATCACAGGCACATAAGACGAATCAAACTTTACATAAATCTGCTTCCGTTTGAGTCCCAGTGATTTGCAACTGAGTCGATGCAAGTGTAACATCAATATTCACTCAGACAGCACTCGTATGACAGCTTAAGTTCGGTCCATGAAATCTGAATCACAAGTGCCTCCAGAGACCTATCAACCATCCAACTCGCTGACTATCTTAGGCAGTTGAAACATCTCACTCACTGTCAACACTTGCACCAATATTGCAGTGGTGGATCTAGAAATGTTTCATGGAGGGGACACTTAAGATTGTCATATATATATATATATATATATATATATATATATATATATATATATATATATATATATATATATATATATATATATATATATATACATATATATATATATACATATATATATATATATATATATATATATATATATATATATATATATATATATGGGTGTGTGTGTGTGTGTAACATGTACATAAATAAATACATATATCAATATTTATATATGTATGCACACATATATATACACAGTAGTAGTTGTTGTTATTGTTTTTACTGCTGCACAGTTGTTGAAATAATCATTAACTAAGCAAATTTTTGGCACTAATAATGATTTATTGAAAGAAAATAATGTTATATTATTCATATTCATGGGGGGGTGGGGGGGGGGGGGGAGCGCACGTGACCAGGTGACACACCCCCTTTAAATCCGCCTCTGCAATCTAGTCTGACATGGACAACTCTAACTTGTTCACACGCGCTGCTACACCAGACTACACACCAAGTTTCAACCATGATCCAACAAATAGATGATTATTAAAGAATGGGAGAAGGAAAAATTCTTTAAGTTCCAGACCTGTATTCATAAAGTACCACGATCTCAAATCTTCAGTGCTTTGAGTACTGTGAAATAATTTCACTTTTCTTCGGAAAAGAAGGATGGCCTTTTGTACCACCCTTAAAAAAGGAAAGAAAAATATAGTTCACAACACCCATATCTTCTATGAACTGAGATGGTAGTCTGTATTGGTGGTACAGCCCAGTCCAAAATTAAACTTTCTTTTCAATTCTCGTAAGAACTTGAGGAATTCGGTGGCGAAAATTATGGATGAGTTAGACAATATAACAAAGGATAAAAATCGCCCACGCTTTTTATGATAATTGTAATGAAGAATTAATATAAGCTTTCAGATACTCTGAAATCCTGAACTGTTGTATGTAAAATACTGAGGATTCAGAGAAAGCGAAGAAAGAAAATCAGCAGTAGGATGTAACAAACAAAACGAATATTATAAGCAGACGAAAATAACATCGTGCAAACCAGTGAGGACTCGTGATTGCCTGAACTATGGGTGGCCAATCCAAGCACTGGGGCACTCAAGACACTGAAAAGAGGGAGTTGGGGCGGTTGGGCTGCAGGGCTGCAGGATCAAGAGATCCAGAAAATAAAAGGGATGCAGCACAAGGACCTAAAGGTAAAGTGATAGAAAACTCCACAGTTGCACTAAGGAAAGAAACAGGGAATGGAGGCAAAGAGGCAAAAAACCGGGTTCACCAAGGGCCCGAAGGGACGCTGCAAACGCCCCTTAGTAATGACTATAGGGCAATAGTCTCATGTAATTCCAGACTTACATCAGTAGTGCCAACTCTCTCTCTCTCTCTCTCTCTCTCTCTCTCTCTCTTCTCCTCTCTCTCTCTCTCTGTCTCTCTCTCATTAGTGTGCTTCACATTGTGCAGTGTAGCCTTTAGTAATGTCTACAGTACACTGTGCACTGCTGTCATTACTAAAGTGTGTTTGCACTTTAGTAATGAGGAATTCGCCACCGAATTCCTCAACTTCTTCGGGGAATTTAAAAGAACGTATAATTTTGGACTAGGCTGTACCAATGCAGGCTACCATCTCAGTTCATAGAAGATATGGATGTTGTGAACTATATTTTTCTTTGCTTTTTTAGGAATGACCGCAGTGCTCTCTTTATGTCTATGTGAGGTGCTACGAGGTAAACCTGAGAGAGAGAGAGAGAGAGAGAGAGAGAGAGAGAGAGAGAGAGAGAGAGAGAGATCTTCTGGAGGAGCTACTGATGTAAGTCTTGAAGTAGACGAAACAGTTGTTCTGAAGCAATAATCTCATCATTGGATTAACAGGATCAGCCTCCCATCGCTGTGCTTGCTACAACAACAGAGGCAATCAGGGAATCCGACAAAGAGGCCGACGGTGATACAAGAATGATAAATGGTCTCTTCTGACCTTTCCCTCTGACTAACCGACCTTAGCTCGCGTTGCAGGATGTGCAGAGATGTTTTCGTTGTCAAGAAAAACTTCATTACCATAAAACTAATCAGGAGTTTAGCTAACGTCATGGTTTGTTTATGATGCCCTTTGCATTTGTTCATTAACATATCTAGATTGATATAAGTATCATGAGGTCTTCGGCAAATGCTTTACGTTCTCTGAGAGAGAGAGAGAGAGAGAGAGAGAGAGAGAGAGAGAGAGAGAGAGAGAGAGGAGGAGGAGGAGGGGACGGTACTGATGCTTTCATTCCGCATTTTAACATTCACATCACAACATTAACACCTATTCACTCAAACAATCTTTACATCTGTTATAAATAAACCTGCTTACTTCACTGGAAAATTTAAGCAGTGTTTCCGTACTAAGTTGCGTGTGATTCGTTTTGATTTTTACTTTTTTTCTCTTTTAACCAAAGCTGAGGTTAGGATTACGTACATTTTCCTGATTCATACTTCCGGTATCCTAGAAGTCATGTCAGAAATCACGCCAGAGGACTAGAAAATAAGTAATGTCTCTCGGTTGATATTATCAGAATAATTGTCAGTTAATGTTACGCTACCTCCAGTCAATAGCAGTCCTTGAACTTATTGAAAGCCAATGTTGGGTTATTGATTTCTTTGTGATCAAAAGTCGATGCCAATCAGTTGATGTTAGCGCAGTTTTACCGCTGTCTGTACTCATGTCAAACTTGTTAAAGGCAATATTAATCAGTCGAAGTCGAAGTGATCATCAGCCGAAGTCAGTAATGTGATGTATAAGTGACTTAAAGTTGATATCAGTTACTTGAGGATAAAACGATTATCAGTTGATGTTAGTCATTTGATAGCAAAGTGATTAAAATCTGATGTTAGTTAAATGATGTCAAAATGATATTCATAAAACGCCAATTATGTGAAGTTAGATGACTGCAAAGAACAAAGTCGGCAGTTAATTTGAAATAAAGATTCATATTTTTTTTATCACAAGAATTAGCGATAAACAAGGGAAATAGCAATATTTTACAGAGCTAAAGAGAAGGAAATCTGATATGGAGAAGCAATATGAAGATCTCTAACCTGATGTGTGCGACTGAACTTTGAGGTTCGAATCTGGATAATCAGTTGAACAAATAAGTAAATGCAAAACAAAATGCCAATCTTTAGCCTTTCTATTAAATCTTAATATCTACTTTTATTTACGAACACATGCACACACATACACACACACACACACACACACACATACACACACACACACACACACACACATATATATATATATATATATATTTATATATATATATATATAATATATATTCACACACACGCACACACACACATATATATATGTGTGAGTATGTGTATATATTAATACATATATATTTATATATATATATATATATATATATATATATATATATATATATATATATATAACAGCGATAGCTCCTTTCTAACGTGAAACGAAACGAAGGTAGATTGAATACATATCTAGCTTTAACCAGAAGAGAGAGAGAGAGAGAGAGAGAATAATGTGCACCAAACATGTAATCTTGTTTTATTACAGAAAAAATGACCTGAGTAGCACGAAAGTTCGTCGATTCAATTTAGATTTATACTTATGATAAAGAGAAGACAAAAACGAAATGCGTTTAACTCTCAGGCCTTGTAATCTTGTCGATACAGTGCAGTGCATCTGAGGTTATCTAGGTTAACCGATAATACCTATGAGTGTTTATTTCGTTGATCAGTGGAATTTCGTAATCGGAAAGAATCCCGTACTTTTGAATACGAAATCCCACACTATTTTCTTAGAAAGTATCTGACTGATTTAAACACATATCCCGTAGTGTGATTCCTTGAAAACTTTTGTCAGCTTTAAGCAAAGTTCAACATTCATGGGACATAATACTTAGCTTTATCTCAGCATAATATTCTTCTGCCAAAGTGCTCTGGTGATCTCTAATAGCAGGGACCATTTTACGGAGGTTTCGGTAGTTGGCCCAAAAAGGTTTTAATACCCCGAGGGAAAGTTAATGTCTGATTAAATTGTGGTTCAATTTCATTCCTGTGCTCCCCAATGGCTGAAGACACCAACGCGGACCAGAAAAAATGCCTACATTTTAATGTTCTTCCTTCGAAAATCCCTCTTTTCCCAAAGAAAATTTCCTCTGACATTTAGCTGAGACTTTTGGACCACTCAGGATGATTTATGGGCTGGCAGTTGACCTATGAGTTCAATTGCTCCATTCGGAAATGATCTCTGGGCAGATCATTTCCGAAGAGGAGCAGTCACGTGACTTTTTCGGGGATCTTCTTGAAAGTATAACGAAACTATTAGCATTTCTCCTTCAGGATGTGATTCACAGCCAGATTGCAAGAGGTTTAAACCAATTTTTTTTAGACAAATTTCAGGGCGACTCCATTCTTTCTATGAGAAATAGAATAATGAATAGAACACTCAGCAAACTTTTTTTTATTATTAATATTCACATTCTTCATTCTTTGTAGGTATCACTCTCTAGACTCATTTCTTGCCACCGAATATTAAAAATAAGTCTATGCATAGCTTCGTGAGCATCTGAAATAAAACCCGCTAAAAAAAAGAGAAAAAAATCTCCCTTCCCAAAAACTTGGAAGGTAAAACCCACCTGGACTGACTGAACAATGAATGAAATACCGTTTTTTATGTATATATTTAGCCTCTCAGGAAGGCTGGTGGAGAGTATTTCGTTAGAAAACCTTGGTCATCGACCCCCACCCAACCCATCGCCCCCACAAGCCAAACTCAACCCCTACTCTTGCATCCTACTTCTGAGATGTGTATCTTTGTGTCTTTAGGCGAAATTGTGTTGCATCAGAGACTAAACTTACCTACCTACCCCAACCTCTCCACCGCCCAACATCTCTTTCTGCAGTGGCGCAAAGAAGCAGAGCTGAATTCACATTTCCATCCTTCAGAATCGAAAGCGTTCGAAGGTTAGGAAGTGAATCAACTTAGATGGAGGACTTGAAACAAGATGGCGGATAGATCACAAAGGAGAAAGAACTTGGGGTTGGTAAGGGGGAGGTCGTTTTGAAGGGACGAGAGTTTCAGTGTGGAGAGAGGGCGGTTCAGGAATTAGGGTTCAGGTGTTCGTTCGCTGGGGGTCTGTCGGTAAGAGCGACATTAACGGGTTTCGTGTGGCAAAGTGCACAAAGATTAACAAGAATAGGAAAACGTGAAAAACTGAGGGAAAACAGCAGATAACTGGGAATGAAAAAGAATCAGCATTTGGTATAGAAATAACGAAGGAAACATATTAATCAAAATACAAATTGAAAAGTATAAGGTGGAGAAAAAATGAGAGAAAAGAAACTATAAAGACGAAAGAAACTCAAGGAAAAAAGAACACACAAAAACATAAAAAGAAAGAGGACATGCGAAATAAATTTGAGTAAAAGAGAACAGGGAAGAGAACAGAATAGGATACGACAATATATTTGTTTATGAAGCCAAACGCTAAAATACTACTACAAAAGAAAAAGGCAAAAATTAAGGAGTAAACAATACAACGAAAAAGCCTCAAGTCATAGTGCATGGAAATTAAGAGGAAAAAAGTAAGCTTAATGGAAACTGATCCAAATAAGAGAATCTTTGAAGGAGAAAAAACTAAAATTGTGTCATAATTGCGGTAAGTCGTAGGAGAAATTAAAAGAACCTTTCAAGGCTTTCTACTTGTTTCATCAGCCTAGTACCTCCGACGTGTGCACCGTTGCATGTGTATAGTATACGGTACTTTGGGTAGTCAGTCTGTTCCTGGATTTCAATGATCCTGGTGGGAATTCTGAGGAAAATGTTGTTATTCTGAATCGTAACGTTTTGTGAATAATACATATATACCTAATATATATATAACTATATATAATATATATATATAATATATATATATATATATAATTATATATATGTATATATATATACATACATATATATATTACATAATATATATATATGTATATATATAGTTATTATATATATATATATATATAAATATAATATAATATAATATATATATATCATACATGTATATATACATATGTATATATATACACATATATATATTATATAAATGTATATATATATGTATATATATGTATATATATACCACATGATATATATAGTATATATATATATATATATATATATATATATGTATATATCTACACACGTGTATGTGTGTGTATATATTACATATAGACATATATATACATATATATATATATATATATATATATATATATATATTATATATGTAAAAAATGCCTTCTAATTAATTCATAAATGACCTTTTCCACATTTCTAGAAAATAAAATATATACTTTGATAAGAAATTCGCTTACCAAAGAGATATTTTACAAAGTACTATACTAGTATGTACCCTGGCCAGGATTCGGACCCGTAATTTTTGGACTTGTCTTTCAAGTCCAAAAATTACGTCCGCCAAGAAAAATAGAAATTGGTTTTTGAATTTGAGTGTGTGTATATATCATATATATATATATATATATATATATACGTGTCGTGTGTGTGTGTATATATGACTGTGTGTTTGTGTGTATGTGTGTGTGTGCATATGTGTGCACAAGGCTTTGTTTGCCGAGAGCACCTTGCTTTCCATGTCGGTCACCCATCCAATTGCTGCCTACACCTAAAATCACTTCTCTTCACTGATCACATGAGCTTAGCGGAAGTAATTTTGCAATTAAAAAGAGCCCTCTTTATAGTATCAATGAATAAGGTATTATCTGAATAGATTGATGAAAATGAATGGAAGTGCCCTTTTATCAGCTTACTATGAGATTCACAACCGGTGTCTCGGTGTTTTTCCTGAATAAAATGTTATCAACGTACCTGACAAAGATGAAACTTTGTCACAGGGCATTCTACATCCCTACCTAATTTTTTACTGTATTTTGTATCACGAAAGTTGCATAATTCTGGTAATTATAAGAGTAACACCGACTTCTTGCAGACATATGATGTCATTAACTTGCCTCCTTCTTGATGGATGATTGGGTATTCGTGAAAAAGTCTCCACCTCTGGCAACAATGAAATCCAACCAATACTCCTTGGTTACACTTTGTAGTAGTGGTAGTAGTAGTAGTAGTAGTATATAGGATTTATTCCAAGAGGTCGAGTGCTAGAATCCTTGAAGAAAAGGGTTTCCACAAGTAATCCGAGAAATTATTTTTTATCGAATTCTCCTTTGAAAAATTGTATAATTAAAAATCAATTAACAAAGTGAAGAAAGCTTTGCCATTCGTCGTAACTCCTTTGATATTTTTCCTAAAATGACAGTGACAATCATTTTAATAAATATAAAATTGCATATGATTAGATTACATTATAGAATTTAGACGTTCAAGCCAAGCACTGGGACAACAAAGGTCATTCAGTGATGTATCATAACCAATGATTTTTTTTTTTTTTTTTTTTTTGGCAAAGCAAGATTTAATGTTGTTCCGCAATTTATATTTTACTAAGAAACCAACAATTATTGCCTTATAGAGCGTATATAATCATCTTTCTGCACCTTATGGAAGTCAACAAACGACGAAAAATTGGTAGCCTTGGATGTCCGGGTGTACTCCTTACCCAAAAAAGGGTCTTATTATTCATTTACCTGTTCAAGCTTACGTAGGGTTTGCCACGGGCCTCCTCACTTCTAAACAATTGTGCAAGTAGAATTACAAAAGCTGTCCTGCAACCAAGGGGACAATGACTTATCATAGTCGCCATTCTTGAAGCCTTGACAAGATACGAATATTCATTCAGAATTTCAGAGACAGCTGTTTGTCGTCATCTCCTTGTGGGAGAAATCCTGACGTCATATGTTTATGTCACGTATGAACTTTGAACTCATACATTTGGGTGTTTCGCCACTGGCTTCGGCTGCTTTATTTTACTCTTACGAATATACTTTCTTCTAATATAAATAATAAAAAATGCTGCCGAAAATTAGGTAGGGATATAAAGTATACTTTGGCCAAGTACTGTCAGTCCTGAATCTCATAGTAAGTTTGACGAGAGTAATTAATTCATTAATGATTTTGTTTATCTATTTATTCATCTATTTAATTTGTATTTAATTATTTATTTATCTAGTCATTTATAAATCAATCAATCAACCAGTCGACCAATTAATTGATTAATTATTTTATTTGTTAATTAATTAATTTATTTATCTTTATTCATTGATTTATGGATTTTTTATTTATTAACTAATTAACTTATTATTTTATTTATTTATCTATTAATTAAATACTTAACTGAATGATTGACTGATCACGTAGTGATTAATCAATGAATCAATGAATTAATTAATTATATAATTAGTCTAATAAATCATCCGTAACGAATGAAAATTATCGAAATATTTGAAGTCCTAAAAACGAGGTGGTTAAGTAACTGAAACACCAAAATTACTCATAAAATCAAATCGTGGAATTGCTAGGTTGGCCACTTACCATTCCTAGTGCGAATACATCAATGAGTAATGCAAGTATAAACAGAAAAATAAATACTAAGTTTAAGTAATAAGTAAATATAAGAATAAAGAGGACTAAGCCGCTGATCTGCAAAATATATTATCATTAAATAACTCATGAATATCCCTTATCACACTGGTCACTATCAAAGTATGAAGAGATATTGTCAACCTTAATTGGCAGGGATATGGATAAAAGAAATTAGTATTCAGCACGATTCTGTATTTTCCGTGACGTTTTAAAGATATTTTAGAGAACAGGAAAATGACCAAGAACAATCCAGTCTTTGCTTGACAGGAGAAACACTGAATATTCACTTTTTTATAAAGGTGGCGTTGGCTACGTTATTAGGCCACCTAAGAAGATTAATGACGTGTATAACTGAATAAGTCGCCTTTAAATTATTGTTAAAAATAATAACGTATTTTAATGCTTAGAACATATGGTTTTAGTTTTCTGTAAAAGAAGATTATTGAGATGACTTTGTGTGTCCGTTCGCACTTTTTCTATCCGACTTCAGATCTTAAAAACCACTGAGGCTAGAGGGCTGCAAACGTGTATGTTGATCATCCATCCTCCAACCATCAAATATACCAAATTGTAGTCACCCTAGCCTTAGTAGTATTTATTTACTTTAAGGTTAAATTTATCAATGATCGTTTGTCTGGCAACGTGGCTGAAAGTTTCTTGGGCCGCGGCTCATACTGCATTATAATACGCTGTACAGAAAACTCAATTGCCCCAAGGAATCTCCGGCTCATTTTGTACTGGTTTGTTCATATAAATTACTCATGAAATTCTAGACAGGTTTGCGAACCTGGCACCATTGAAATATAGTTTAGAATTAAAGAGAATTAAATACATAAGGATATCAACATCCGTGAAGCAGCTAATCTGCATAAAGCAAAAAGCCGTCATTAAGAAATCAGCCCAACTTGAAGTAGCTTTCAGCAAGTAAACAAGGAACTGACTTCTCTTTTTTTTTTTTTTCTTTTTATTAAGAAACCATCCCTGCATCTCTCCTTCTGAGACTGAAGTGGGCCGCTACTGGATGAAGGCCTTTTCTTTCCTTTTTTATTTCTACCATTTTTTCCAAGGGGCGAAAAGTACTTTTGTAACCTTGAAAACGTTCATTGAAGGTATATTGAATCCTAGCCAAGGTAGCGTGCGCGTGCGTTTGTGATTATATTTATATGTAAATAAATAAATTATATATATATATATATATATATATATATATATATATATATATATATATATATATATATATACAAGGAATATATAGTTTAGCTATATTAATGTAACAAACATTGACAGGGAAAAATACTGCATTTACTTGCTGTTAATGCAAAGAAGGTTAGTTCTCTAGCAAATGTAAATTCACGCATTTTCGTTGTATAAAAATACCTAATTCACTTGTTTTCTCGTTTAGCTATTTTTGGCAAAAGTCCCTCTGAACGCCTTTTCCTGGAAAACATTCGTTAACACCAACCTTTAATTTATGCAAATAAGAGCTTAATAGCCATGTTTTATGAGCCCAAAGAAGGTCGAACTTACTCCATCACTTGACAAGGGATGTTGTAACCTAACCCGAGCAAGTTTCGCCTCTCTCAGAAAATAGGGAAGTTGAAGAGAGTCAGGTCGTGATTGATGTCTTGGTACGTGGAACTGTACTGTCACCAAGGTCTCCCTCCCTGGCACTTTTACCCAGAGGTTCGCTGGTTTGGTAACGTCATTGAGAGACTAGACGACGATAGATTGGTCAATCTATTTGTGCTAAAATGCCACTCCTCAAAGAAACTGACTCCATAGGGCGGTAGTTCCGTCAATGGACCTCATGCGGTCAACTGTATTCATTACTTACGGTTCTTTGCAGCGTGCCTTCGGCCCCTAGCTGCAACCGCTTTCGCTCCTTTTACTATACCTCCTTTCATATTCTCTTTCCTCATCTTACTTCCCACCCTCCCCTAACGCTTGATTCATAGTGCAACTCCGAGGTTTTCCTCCTTGTTGCACCTTTCAAACCTTTAACTATCAATTTACATTTTAATACTGAATGACCTCATAGGTCCCAGTGCTTGGCCTTTGGCCTAAACTTTATATTCAAATTCAAATTCAAAGAAACTGAATGATGCTGAATAGAAATAATGTCAGTAACAGTCCATCTAATATTGTACATGAAGATGGTCAAATGGCACCTGGTTTGACTGGCTGACATTTTGAAATTTTGGCATCAAGAGTAACGTTGTACAGGGTATTGGTCAACTTAGACAACAAAAGCTCGGTACGTCCACACTACTGAGTAACACACCATAAACAAACATCGCAAACTTATTACATACAAATCACAAACAAGCTGAAAATAAGTTAACGACCATAAACGAAAGAAGCAAATGATTAGGATTATCAATAGGTAGTTTAGTTAGTATGGGCAGTAAGATGACGACGTCGTGTCTTTATGAAATGTTGCTGCAGTGTGGACGCACGTTTAGCAATGATAATTACGAGGCTTTTGCTAATTTACTATTATTTGATACTAAATGAAGAAAAAAATGTTCCAGAAAAATCTCTTACCCAAGAACTATATCCTGGACATTCTAATAATCAACATGTTATAGTAAGTTATTAGCAACCGAAATAATATTGCTAAAAGCTAATCAGTAGGTGTTCCGGACAGAAACCAGCAAAGTTTTTAACAAGAAAGTAGGTGCAGTTGATTACTTTTCTAAATTCTATCAGGCTTATACAAGGGGCAAAATAGTATATCTTGCTAATAACGAATCGAGCTGTGTTTGCTTCAGTTTATGATAGTTTCGAATATGGTATTTTGTAACCCTCAATTATTTTTCTCGTCCCCTGGGGAAGCTAATAGTAGGGTGGCATAGCGAGAGTTAGGCCTGGAGCGAACAGCATGCTAACAAACATACGATGATGTTGCACCACTCTGCCAAAGGCTTCCACACACACACACACACATACACACACGCACAACACTATATTATATTATATATTATATTAGTATATATAGAATATAATATCTATTATATATATATAGTATATAGATTTATAAGTACCTATATACTGTATATATATATATATATTAGATATATATTATATTATATATACATACATATATATATAGTATTATATATTGTATGTATATATATACATATAGTATATATTATTATATATATAGATATATATATAGATATTACATATATATAGTAATATTGTGATATATAGTATATAAGTATAATATATAATTACAATATAGATATATATAGTATATATAATATATGTTTATATATATATACATATATATAATATATATATATATATATATATATATATTATATATATATATAAGATATATATATATATACTATACTTATATATATATATATAAGTCATATCACTTTTCCGTGATTCATATACATATATCGAGCTACAATGTCCTTTAATATCTAATTCGCTCTACCTCGGAATTAATATATTTTCATATATGCTTAACCGAAAGAAGGGGAATTTTTTCTCGATAATAGACTTGCCTGGATCGCGCCCCGATCCAGGCAAGTCTATTATCGAGAAAAAATTCCCCTTCGGTTAAGCATATATGAAAAATATATGAAAAATATATTAATTCCAAGGTAGAGCGAATTAGATATTAAGGACATTGTAGCTCGATATATATATATATATATATATATATATATATATATATATATATATATATATATATATATATGCTATACAGGATTTGAGCGCAATGACAATGTAATTAATGTTTTGTATCCTTTCCTTATTAGGAAATGAAAGCAATAATCTCTGTTTTATGAATAGGAAAAGGACAGACTCTCACGCTTTTAATCTAAGGTTTCCCACCTGTTGGTATCTGGGCTAAACTTTTGTTTGGGAATGATGACTCACAGATTCTCAAAGTACGTCACGTTGTCATTGGTGCTGATTATAAGTATCTCTTCCTAATTATATTTATTTATTTATTTATTTATTGTTTATCTATTTATTTATCTATTTGTTTATCTATTTATTTATTTACCTGAAAAGGGACTTTTAATTACTCTTATGCGCTATTGAATATTCAGTAGCTTAGTTTTAAGTAGCTTTCCTCAGGCTCTTGGGCAAACTTAGTACATATACGTATAACGGAGTTTGAACCTTTCATAATAACATCTCTAGTCTCCTTTACTGAAAAGCATCGATTTTCCACATTCTTACGTCTGCTCAATTGATTTTTTTCTTATTCCCTTTTAAACTAGAAGGAAAAGTGACGAATTGAAAATTCACCACCTGACTTTCATATAAATGTTGGCACTTTGGTTATCGCCAAGGCTTCAGATGTTCATACCTACACAGTCGGAATGTCCCTCATCCCACAGCCAAGAGATAAGGTGCAGAATTCCATCGTGACGGCACATTTTTACATGGACGCACCCAGGTCCGGTAGGCTTTCGTCACCAATCAGTTGGAAAACATTGAGCATTTGCAGAAATTTGGAAAAGATGCATTAAGCTACAAATGTCCTTTAAGATCCCATTCGCTCTACCTCGGAATTAATATATTTTCATATGCAGAAGGTGAATCTTTTAGTTGATGAAAATTTCGTCCTCTCGTGGATTCGAACCAGCGGACAGAGGAGAAATCAGGACTTCAGTGACTCCTGATTTCTCTTCTGTCCATTGGTTTGAATCCACGAGAGAACGAAATTATTATCAACTAAAAATTCCCCCTCGGTTAACATATTTGAAAACATATTAATTCAGATGTAGAGCGAATTGGATTTGTGGCTTATGCATGTATATGAATCACGGTGATGTAATAAAAATTCGTATATATATATATATATATATATATATATATATATATATATAATATATATATATATATATATATAATAATAGGTTCGTTCATAATTTCCTCTTCAGTTCAATTGTTTCTCTGTCACAGGTTTGTTACTGCGATTTCTCTGAAGCCTATTTCCTTGTTCAGAAACTAGTCCTGAAATTCCATGCAGAAGTGATCATTTCTTACTCTTCTGTATGACTTGGAATGCAAGAGCTTTCCATAAATCTTTCCGTATGACACTTCGTTAAGAACGCCAAGTCCAAATGAGCTTAACCGCAGCACCTCCAATTTTCTCCTTTGCATCCTTTGCCGTTCAATTTCCGTATCATAGCCTAATAACAACGCAAGGAGGCATTTCTCGTGAGGAACATAAAGCCTGCTCGATAATTGTCAGAATACGGAAAAAAAAAAAAAAATGCTGTCCTACAGTTTGGCATTAGGACACGTATGGAGTCCTACGGACTTGAAGAGCTGAAAGTGTTGTGGCTCTAAATTTTAAATTTAATTGGTTGTTCGTAATATTGTTGTTCATAGATTGCGTTCCAAAGAATAACCTAATCTGTATAAAGATAATTAACATAGCCACTAAAAAGTGGATCATCAGCACGAGTAATATTCGACATAGGTAAAAAAAAAATGCCTACAGACATAAAGGATCAAATAAAAATGATAAGTAATTATAAACTAAATGCCAAATAAATTCCACCTAAGTTATATGTGCATTACTCAAGCTCGTCAGTCTGAGTGTCCATGAATTCTCACGTGCGTGAACTACTATTTTACTTTAGTTTTTACGTAAATTTTCTCAGCCGTGCTTCAGGTAAATTACTCCAAGACAAACAACAAGTTTCTTAATTTACTCTTAGATACAAGATAGGGAGTAATTATGGGAAACGGGAAGATCATTTTAAGAGCTCCGGGTTGCAAATTCCCGTTTTTTTTTTTTTTTTATTTTTATTTATTTTTTTGCCGTGCCCCAGGCTAGGTAATGTTTGGTTAGGATGAGTTAGTTCTAAATTGCATGAGTGAAAATGTGGATGTGGTAAACATACCGTGATTAGTTTCACGAAGATTCTATGGTTAGTTTTGAAGATATGGCGTCGTGCTTTTACAAGGCAGGTACGGTACTCGGTTACAGTTCTGGAATGCGCCTCCGGGTTCAACAAAACTGATCTCACTTCATAATTTCGAGATCTTTTGCCTCTAAGTTTACATATGATCTGGTCAATTCAGTCGAAGGTCTGTGGAAACCGAATCGAATCGAATTTTCAAAATAGGATTGACTTTTTACCTACACATTTCTTACTTAAGGAAAACCGGCTTCAATTTTGTAATCCACCTTCGTATTTCTAAATTTTTGTTTTTGTTATATTGCATTGTAGGTATTAGATGAATAAGAAAACGGCTTTCCCATATAACAAAAAATCGGCATTCAGAAAAACCTATCTCTACAGAGACTTGCCAGTAAACAAAATGGCCGCCACACAAGAATTTCCTGTGACGAGGCAAAGAGTATCGGCCGAATACAAAATTTTGTCTCGGTTTTCTAACGACTCACGAGGAGGAGAGAGAGAGGAGACGAAGAAAAAGAAGAAAAAGAAGAGGAACTGAAGAGGAAATAACGATCATAATAAAGAAAGAATAATACACCATTCATAATACACCAATAACGCGGAATTGGACTGCCGGACCGACGAAGAGAATGGTGGCCTGGCCATTCTACCTGCAGTAGAATGACCAAACTTACTTGTGATCAGAGGTGGCGAAAAAGTCGATCGCCGCCACTTGTTTGGTCGATCGCCGTTCCCCTGCAATTCTATACAAACAAGCAAAAACATAAACTTATATATATATACTATATATATATATATATTTTATATAATATATATATATATGTATATATATATATATCTATATATATACCACGTAATACATATATATATATATATATATATATATATATATATATATATATCACTATACATTATATATATATATATATATATATATATATATATATATATGTGTGTGTGTGTGTGGTGTGTGTGTGTGTGTGTATATATATATATATATATATATATATATATATATATATATATATCTATATATATATATATATACTATATATATATATATATACTATAGATATATATATATATATATATATAATACATATATATATATATTATATATATATATATATATAATATATATATATATATATATATATATATATATAAAGTGAAGCAATTGTTCTTATGTTTTATCGTATTATATCGTTATTTTAAATTTAATTTTCCCACGTGATGATATGTGTTTATGTAGTATGGCAGATCGTAAAAGAATTTCAGTCTTTGGAGTAGATCACGGAGTCCAAAAGTCTGGCCAACCCAGCTCTATGATTTGAACTTCAAAATGAGAAACATATTCAATTTGATTTCAGTCTTTTAACTAAAAGATAGAAAAATGGTCTTCAAAAAGAACAATCGAGAATAAATGTTATCGCTTGTTAAAACTAGATTTCTTGCGGTCTCGTCTCCTATCCTTCCACATGAGTAACATAGGTTTTCCAGATGACGTAAGATGGATTCTGGCATCCCACAGAATAGCGTTGACTCCAGGAATTCTCTTCTGCCGAATCACTGATGTAACCCCTAACCTCGTTAACGGGGAACAACGGCAGACTAATGGCAGGACGTGAGTTTCAGCATGTCTATACCCGCAATGGTACCAAGGCACGCCCTCACACGTGAGGTTGCAGTTTGGACATACGCACATACACACACATACATACATACATACATACATACATACCAGTACCTTATGTTGGTCTATCAGTTTGGTTTGTTCGCAATCAAGGAGACTGGAAAGTAACTATTTTTCGATAAATGAGCGCTGCTGGAACTTAGTTTCTTGACGGTGTATGTGGAAATAAATGAGTCGGTAATTCAGGTCCAATCCAAACATACTTACTTCTTACCCAGCTTTAGCTACTGTTCCCATTTTGTTTCGCTCAGATCTGATATAATTCAGTCAAATTAACGTTCATCCGTTATGAAAGACAAGCTTGTATAAGAAGCTTCCTGTGCTATCTGATATGGAAATTACAAACCCGTTATTGTCTTTGTATCATTGGTCAAACTAGTTTACCAGTCGCATATATCAATTAAGGAGTGCAAGGAAACAAATAAGCAAACTAATCTTTAATGTTGTTCAGACAAAGGAATGAAATCACAAAGGGTTTTTCTCGAGATGCTGAAGGTGAAACTACAGACACCATCTCAGATCCAGCAGGATGCATTCCTCTTCCATTACGTGCCCAGAAAGTCATGGTCCAGGTCTCAGAGACTTTCATGGAAAAGATGCTTTCACTGGGAAGCTGAACGAAGCTAAATTCATGACTTTTGCTGAGAAGCTAATGTCAACTTATGGTTTTCCTTGTAAAAAAAATGTACAAGTGTCAGTTGAAGATTTACAATTCTTAAGTTAAAAGAGAAATACATTAGAAAATATATATCAGACAGCTCCAGTGCACAAAAGGACATAGGATCCTTAAGAATCACTAAGCGAACAAAGCAAAAGAATTTAATCCTTTATGTGGTCCGACAGACTAACCAATTCTCAGTTATTACGGAAATATGGGTGTAATGTTAAAAATGCCTTAAACTTCTTATTTTCTGTGTGTTTATGATTTCACCCTGTCTTATTATCTAAAAACGTTTTTCCTTTAATACTTGTATGTAAACATCTTTCATTTAATATAACCACGTTTATAAGTACTGCATAAGCCATTTACAATGGCCAAAAATAGCTTATTTGACTTAACCTAGATGAGGTCATTCATCAAATAGTCTCCACTCCTAACTTACCAGGTTATTTGCTTAATATATGATACCTTTCAAAGCAAAAGCGCCTTTTTTGCGCCGGGGGCCTGTGGGAGAGAAAAATTGGCTGTTAAATGTTCTGTGATGGTGGTTCCTGTGACAAGGTATCGTTTCCAATTTCGTAATAGTACACGTTTAAGGAGACAGATATCCGAACTGTTATTATTATTATTATTATTATTATTATTATTATTATTATTATTATTATCAGCAGTGCTTCATTGATGTTACTCATAAATACGGCTGTTCTGAATTATAAGAGCTTTAAATTACAAATTATAAGAATCTTAACCTACAAAACAAATAAATGCAGGGACACAGCGACAAACGCTAACAAGAGCAATTCTCCGTTCAACGTTTCGCAGAGGGAAAAAGCCTCATCGGTCAAGATAAAAAAAAAAAAAAAAATGAAAATAATAAAAAACATCATTGACCATAATAGAGCTAACAACTGATCACAATGAACTCATATGTCATGCTGGTTTTTGCGGTTCCTTTTCGGGAAGACCTTGTTCGGGAGGGGCTGCACCACCATCCTGGACGAACATTTAGTGCGGGTGCTGCATTCTTCGTTTTGTTAGCAAATAGCAGATATTTTTCGAGTAGTCGCTTGATAGATAGTTCCTTTTACGTAAATTTACTGAGCAACTTATGATGGAAAACTTTAGCATTTTATATATATATATATATATATATATATATATATATATATATATATTATATATATATATATATATATATATATATAGTTCCTTAACGTATACATGCATTTTATATGTTGAACCAGGGATGAACACTTAAAGCAAAAATTCCACACCATCATCCACTTCAAATACATCCTCAGACGGATATATATATATATATATATATATACTATATATATATATATATATATAAAATATATATATATATATATATATATATATCTATATATATACAAGTGTGTGCGTAAGAGTGTGTATCCATGTGTATGTATCTTATATGAGTACGCGAATATACATATGTGCGATGTTTTGTCATGATACACCACTCTCATTTGAGATTTGAAATACTTTGAAAATTAATCATTAATATATTCTATATTCAATAATGTTTTACCCTCGAACCAAAGGGTAGCAAAATGACTCACTCCTTTTATAATAAGAGTTTCAATGATAGAAACTTCAAACTACTATATTAATAACTTTATAAATATTAATATATATATTATATATATGTATATTATATTATATATAATAGGATCTTATAATTATATATAATAGTATAGATTTTTTTTTTACCTCATATATAATACATAAATAGATATATAGTAGGCATATTTTAGTTTATTTAGGCCCTAAATATTAGGCTTCAAAGGCTCAAAATTTCGTTTACTTTCCAAATTACTTTACCTCAGAAATATACTGACGCCCAATCGGAATTATTTTTACAGTGGTATAGCGAAGAAGTTGAAATATTGAAATACAATTCGGAAATATAAAGGAATGGAATATAAAAGGATGTCCCTCCGTTAGTGGACCATATTTGGTTTATCAATTTGTTGTACATTACATATCTCTGGCCATTTGTGCGTTGCGCTTCGAGACGTTTTATGCCGACTCATTATGTTTATGCTGTCATGTACAATAAAGCTTTTTACTAAATCGCAAGAACACGCATGTATATGAGTGTTTTTGGGTAGTCTCTGTTTCAGTAAAAGGTCACGCTTTATATTTACTCGGAAAATGGACATCCAGTTACAGAGAGAGGATGTTTCGAAACTTGGAGCTTGAAATATTCTAAGTGGAAAAATTTCAGCATCTTATCGTCAATAAAAGCTGGAGCATTTTTTAAGAAAAATTAAGTATATCACCAATAAGACAGAACTAGAGAAATACAGGGTCAACATATTATAATATATTTCAGCTTCCAGCACTTTTGGTATCAAAATTAAACCTATTGTTCGGTGTCTAGAATATATAGTATATATATATATATAGTAGATAGATATATATATATATATATATATATATATATAATATATACACTAAAACATATTAAAAAAATATACCGATATATATGTAATATAATATATATATGTATAATATATATATATGATATATACATGATATATATGATAGATATATAGATATATTATTATATATATAATTAATATATTATATACTATATATATATATGTATAATATAATGTATTTATATATATGTGTGTATATAAATTTATTTATACATATATATATTTACATATATATATATATATATAATAATTATTATATAATAAATATTACATATATATATATATATATATTATATATATTATATGTTTATTTATACATATATATATATAATATATATATATATATATATATATATAATATATATATACTAATATATAATATATATGTTATATATTTACCATATATATATATATATATATAAATATATATATTATATATATATATGTTTATATATATATATATATATAATATATATATATTATGCTTTAATTATAATATTATTTATTATATACAAGACTAAAGCAATAAAGGAAATGATAAAACAGCCATTTTTTTTAAGTATACCGCTATTTTAGAGGAATGACATCATTCTTGTCTCTGTATCGACTAAAACCCTTCCCCACCATACATTCCGAGAACTGTGAGATCAGACATCTCTCTCTCTCTCTTCTCTCTCTCTCTCTCTCTCTCTCTCTCTCTCTCTCTTCCTTCTCCTTCTGCCTCTTTTTTTCTTTCCGGTTTCATTATGCTACGAAATTTCTCACGAGTGTGTAGCGTGACATAACACATTCTTTGGAGTAAAAAAAAAAACTAAAAGAAAAGACCCTTTTCAAAGTCTCCTTTTACATTTTTTAATTGTTCTTCATTCATCCGCAGTATTTCCTTCCTATTGCTTTCAAATCTCTCTCTCTCTCTCTCTCTCTCTCTCTCTCTCTCTCTCTCTCTCTCTCCTCTCTATATTATATATATATATATATATATATGATATATATATATATACATATATATATATATATATATATATATATATATATATAGTATATATATATAATGTATACATATGTATATATACATATATATATATATATATATATATATATATATACTATATATATGTAAAAGAGACGAGGAGAGAGAGAGAGAGAGAGAGAGAGAGAGAGAGAGCCTTTCCAACAAAATATTAACTTTCCTTGCAGAACAGTAAAAACAGCACGTTTCACTATAATGCCGATGTATCTTGCATGGAAAATCAACATTTCTTCCTAAAATATTAACAATTTCCTACTCATTAAAAAAATAATATTAATGCCAAAGTTCCCCAAAACTAATGCCAAACTACCCCCATGTTACTGTCTGTAGAGCCAATTGCTCCATCCATTTATTCATAAGTTGCCCATTAAAAAGTCGCTAAAGGAGACCAGGTCTTTGACAGAAGTCGCCTCCAGCAGTTTCTTGCGAATAATGCTTTGACATTTGAGGTGTTTGTGTCTTCAGGATGTCTGGAAGGTTTCTAATCAGAGAAAAAACAAAAGCAGCCACTGGGTATTCACGTATCCTGAAGTATTTATATTTGACGTGAAATCAAACTAAGGAGGATCTTAATAATCGATTTTAACAGTACGTAACATGGAATTTGGCAAAGGAACAAACATATTTAGTATAAATATAACTTCTCCAGCTATTATTTTTAACTATATATATGCATTAACAAACATACACATAGACAGGCCTATACACACGCACAGACACACACACCACACACACACACACACACACATATATATATATATATATATATATATATATATATATATATATATATATATATATATATATATATACATATTCCTCATACTTTTTTGTTTTGCCTTTACAGAAGAAAAATAAAAATAAAAAGTGAGCGAATCGACGCTTGTGCAGCTATAGCAAACACATACACTTCTTGTATGGGGCAGAAGAAGGATATTACATGTATGTTTACAGTTGTGCAGTAAGAAGACGAGTTGTAAATGAACTCGGTGTGGGTCATGTTCCAGAACAATCGTGATGATTGGAGATAGGGATAAAAACTAGCACCTCGTAGCGAGAGCTTGAAAGTGTTTGTAAGAGAAAAAAAAGATGTAATATGGTATTTAACGATAGTTAAAATGGGTAAATGGCAATGACGAATAATAAAAAAAATGATATATATAATGGATGAATGAA
Source organism: Macrobrachium nipponense (assembly GCF_015104395.2). Taxonomy (NCBI): domain Eukaryota; kingdom Metazoa; phylum Arthropoda; class Malacostraca; order Decapoda; family Palaemonidae; genus Macrobrachium; species Macrobrachium nipponense. Next base: position 126,167,382 of record NC_061107.1, read on the forward strand.
GAATGGAAACACCAGATTCACAAATTGGTAATTAGGAGTAAATGGAATGAATGACGATAAGATGACGGATTGTGTAAATTACAAAATATGTCTGTACAAAGGTCCTGGGAGACAAGAGTCGTTTCTTTTGAATGGATGAAACGATAACGGAATCAACTCTCTTATTATATGGAAGTGAAGAGTTGGATCTAAATGCAAATGAAAAACAAAATCGATTCGGTGGAAAGACTGAAGGATGCAAGAAATTGTGAAAGTATTGTGTTCTCAAAAAATTATTCCGAAAAGTAGGAGATTGAGCCATAGAAAGAGCTGGCTTGAATGTGTGGGAGAGGTACTAGAATTGAATGACTTAGTCATAAAAGAAGCAAGATCTTGTGTGTGCAAGGTATAGAGGGAGGTGAAATGCCTGCGATGTTGGCTAACGGACCACTGGAAGAATCTGCTCTATAAAATCAAGGGGTTAATTTCTGTAATGTGGTTTGTCCTTAGACCATCACTTGAAGGAGGAATCTGTCAGTCTCTTGCCTATGAAAAGCGCAGATTCCCAGTAAAATAAAGCCAGTTTTTAGTAACGGTCTTAAACTGTCATGGTGCCAAGGGGTATACCCAAATTTAGCCAGAGTCTAATTTTGGAATCAGGCAACGGCCATAAGGATTGCGAAGGGAAATGGAATGCCCCCGACAGTGAAAAGGAAATTGAACGACGTTGAGACAACGGGCTAAATGTGCATGCGTGGGGCCAAGTTATACAATGATCCTAAGAATCTTTCGCAACCTCGTGCGTAGGACCTCCTCTCTCTCTCTCTCTCTCTCTCTCTCTCTCTCTCTCTCTCTCGTTTTGCCCGAATGGGCGTAGTAGGGGAAAAGAATGTTTATCTTTTAATGTACCCACTTCTCATCGTTGTTACATATGTTAGAAAAACTCTCTCTCTCTCTCTCTCTCTCTCTCTCTCTCTCTCTCTCTCTCATATCAGCCTAAGGGGAGGAGAACAACTCCCTCCATCCCGCCCCCTTTCTCCTCTAACAGAAGGCAGCAAACAGTCCTTTACGTCAGACGAGCACCACCCATTGCAGTGTGTACCCTTTTGGTCGTCTCAACGTCACGATCACCACCCATTCTCTCCATCCACCCATAAACCAAGGCGATAGCGGCAAAACCCTCGCCCGCAGCCTCCCACTCACTTGCTATGTTGCTTCCTTATGGGTGGGGTGTTCCTCCATCTCGCAACTGCATGAAAATGAGGGCTGATCTTACCGGAAGAAAGAGAGTGGCTTTTTTTTTGTGAGTCAAGAAAACTAGAGTAAGAGCTCTCGTAACTGACCCTAAACATGTGTTTTTTTTATTCATTGACAAAAAGTGACCTCGGAAAAGTATGAGACCTTTCTTTCCCCATTATTTCATCTTTTTTTTTACCAGTATATATCTATTTATCATGCAAGATGGATAGATGTCTTCATGATTTTTTTCTTTTACAATCTTTAAAAAAAACTCATTAAAATTTTGTACTAAAATTGAAATTTTTTGTTTTAAAAATTTTCATGGCACGTTCCTTTTCATAATTTTTATGCGAATTTTTTAAAAAAACTTTTTTACTGGAACGGAAAAGGAAGCGAAAAGAAATATTTTTATTTTATATATAATTGTGGATATTTTTTAAACAATTTGTTTTCACGGAATTGTGAATTTCCTAACATTTAGTTCTTCATTAAAATAGCTAAATGGCGTATCATTTTGAAATTGCTATGCACTTTATATAGAATTTAATCAACTGAGTTTAATAATGCACATTTTTAATTCATCTTTAATTACAATCTAATTTATAACTAATATGCTAATAGCAACCCTGAAGAAATCCCAGCACAGTAACGCAGGAACTGGGTTTTCATTTGTACGTATTGTGAACTCGAAGAAAAGAATAAGGTTCCTT